>NC_133784.1:26227829-26270176 GCF_003597395.2 Chelonoidis abingdonii | reverse complement strand
AGAGGGACCACGGGGATAGCTGCAGGGCTGGGGCAGGACTATCAGGCCGCAGAGGGAAATAGGTCGGGCGGACAAATGTGCCAAAGGAAAGGGGTCAGTCCAGGGGGGGGGAGGTGCGCCCACAGGCACTTGTGCAAAAGTCAATGCTTGGCTTCTGCTGCTGCAGGCCCAAATGATGGAAGCGGGTGTGGTGATCCAGGCGAGCAGCTCAGTCCCAGAGGCAGGAGTCCGAAGCAGAAGGAAAACAGCCAGCGGGGGTAGTGGAGGGGGCAACAATGGTGGTGGGAGAGAAAGGGAACACAGATGGACCAGGGGCAGGCTCCACGCCATACCACCGGTGTCCCAACAGACACAGTCCAAACCCCCACAAGAGCACAATTCGAAAAATACTCAGTCCAGAAACGTCCCCTCCACAGTGGTCTTCATGCGGTCTCCAGCAGCGGGTGGTCCTCTTCTCCTTCTCTCCTCCTCCGGGCACCAACAGCTCCCTAGCAACAGCCACAGTAGCCCCAGCAGCTCCAGGTGGTGGTGGTCTGGTGTCCCCGCAGGAGGGACCCCACTCAGATGGTGTCCTCAGCAACAAGAGTTGGGGTCCCTAACTCCCCCCCTCTCTGGGAAGCAGGCCAGCAGCCGCCCCCCCCCGCCCCCGGGCTGTAGGTGGAGTAACGGCAGCAACCGGAGGGGGGCAGGGGGGAATCTACTAGCCAGCCAGTAAGCAGAGAGCAGAGAAAGGGAATGGGTGGTGGTGTCTAGCTCAGCCAGGGGAGCAGCTGGAGCTGTAGCAGCAGCAGCAAGGGCCAGTGACCAGCAGCAGTAGCCGCTGCCGCCCTCTCCCTCCTTCCTCTACAGCAGAGCAGTAGATAGCAGAGCTACTAGCCCCAGGAGAAGCAGGCTTCTGTTCCCTGAGTGATCAGAACAGGGGCTGTACTAGAGTAATCAGGAACCTGCTAGAACCAATTAAGACAGACAGGCTGAATAGATCACCTGCAGCCAATCATGACAGGCTAATCTGGGGACCTGGGTTTAAAAAGGATCTCACTCCAGTCAGGTGTGGAGGAGTCAGAGGAGAAGGAGAGTGAGTAAGAAGGAGTAAGAAGCTGAGAGTGAGAGAGTGTACTGCTGGAGGATTGAAGAGGACAAGTGTTATCAGACACCAGGAGGAAGGTCCTGTGGTGAGGATAAAGAAGGTGTTTGGAGGAGGCCATGGGGAAGTAGCCCAGGGAGTTGTAGCTGTCATGCAGCNTAGGGCCCTACCAAAGTCATAGTCCATTTTCCTCAATTTCATGGTCATAGGATTTTAAAAATAATAAATTTCATGATTTCATCTATTCAAACCTGAAATTTCATGGTGTGGTAATTGTAGGAGTCCTGACCCAAAAAGGAGTTGTGGGAGGGGGAAGTTGCCAGGTTATTGCAGGGGATGGTGGTGGTGTTGTGGTATCGCCACTCTTACTTCTGCACTGCTGCTGGCGTCAGCACTGCTTTCAGACTTGGGTGGCCAGAGTGCTGTAGCTGGTGGCCAGGTGCCAAGTTCTGAAGGCAGAGCTGCCACCAGCAGCAGCACAGAAGTACAGATGGGATGGGATGGTATTGCCACTCTTACTTCTGCGTTGCTGCCTGCAGAGCTGGGCCCTCACTCAGAAGTAAGGATGGTAATACCCTGACCCCCTAAAATAACCTTGTGACCCCCTTTTGGGTCAGGTCCCCCAATTTGAGAAATGCTGGTCTCTGCAGTGAAATCTGTATAGTAAAGGGTAAAAGCACATGAAAGACCAGATTTCACAGGGGTGGGGTGGGGTGGGCTAGAGGGGGCTGGCCTAGCCAGCCTTTAGGGAATTCCCCCTACATTTATACAAGGAATCCTCAGGTGGTATAGAGCCATCATAGCAGCTCCTGTATTGGCCTCTAGCATAGGAGGAGAGACGGAAGGGGAAAAGGAGCATTGGCATCTTTATTTTCTTGTGATTGCCAGATGCTAGAATGGTGCCATGGGCTTGTTTAACTGAGGCCATGTGTTCAGGCTCAGATCAGTCACTGTGGCTACAAAGAAACATTGAAGGATCTGGCTGTATTGTATATTTCTATCTGTCTCTGTGTGTATGAGTGATATATATATATAAATTCTCAGTAATACATTTCATTCAGTTATTGGAGGATCTGAGCTCCTTAAAACATTAATGAATTTAACAGCTCCCCCGTCGTAAATTATAATTTACATCATTATAGGTGAAGAAACTGAGGCTGAGTGTAAGAAAGTGATACATCCCTGGTTATTTAAGTAATTTATGTAGAGCTGGGAACAGAACTCATCTGTCCTATGTCTTAGCTACAAAGGGCATCTGAAGTTTACAAACAAACTTTATTAAAAGATATGAGTGTTTCATCTGAATCCAGCTAACACCCAGAAAATATTACCTTACAAAAAATTTTCACAATCACAATATAAACCTTCATTAGTCCCATGCATTTGACTTACTCCACTATAGCTAATTTAACTTTGCCCACTAATATTTGTCAAAAATACAGAAAGGTCAAAACTGAAAGGTCAAAATCAAAAGGTCAAAAGCAGACATAGGTGCTGGTATGGGGGGTGCTGTAGCACCCCTGGCTTAAAGTAGTTTCCATCATATACGAGTGGTTCTCAAACTTTTTTTTTTTTTTTGCAGATCACTTGAAAATTGCTGAGAGTCTCAGTAGACCACTTAATGTTCATTCCAAATGTTGTTTGTACCGTTAGTTAACTATTGTAAAGTGATTTGGATAAAAGCGCTATGCCAAAAAAAACCAATAATAATAAACTGTGGCTGGGAAGGAGTGGGGTCCCTCCCTCTCTCCCCCACTTCAGCAGCACCCGAGCTGGGGCTGGAAAGGAGGGAGGTCTCTCCCACATCGCAGTAGCCATAGAGCTGAGGTTAGGAAGAAGGGCTCTCTCTCCCCGGCAGCAGCAGTCCTGGAGCTAGGGAAAGTCGTCTCTTTCTCTGGCTGCCGCAGCCCTGCACATCCCAAATTTCCCACACCCCCTCTTTTCATCCTATTCCCCCCAAGGCCACCACTTCACCTTACATATACGTCTTCTCCAAGGTCCAGGCACCAAATTAGTGGAGCCACACCTGCACGGCTCCACTAATTAGGTGAGTGGCCCTTAATTCTCTCAAGTGCTGCTGCCCAGGCTCTCAGCACCCCCACTATACAAATTGTTCCAGCACCCCTACTAGCAGATTATAAAATTGTTTTCTGTTCAAGTGATGAATTTCCAATAGAGAGTAATTTTGCACCTACCTGCATGTGTGTGTATGTGTTTATATAGATATAGATAATGAATGTGGTAAATTGAACAGGAATGTGATAGCACCTGTGTAGTTGGTCACTATTTATGATATCGCCTGCCCTATTTATTAATTCAGTTCCACTGGAACTTACCCTATCCTCACAAACCCTGAGCAGCTCATACAGACATTGTTTAAAAAAAAAAGAAAAGAAAAGAAAAACCCAAACTGGTAGGCATGTTTCTGCCTTATCCCCCTTAGATGTGATACAGGCCCCCTCAAAGTACAGTACACGACATTAAGGGCCAAGATGAGTAGATTTCAGTCCTGCACCAATGACAGGCTTTTTATGTATAAAAACTACAGCTTTAAAGTTCATTATTATGCCGTTCTTGGCTAGAAATTGGAGAAGTTCTCTACTGGACAGAAGATTCCCCACC
This sequence comes from Chelonoidis abingdonii, assembly GCF_003597395.2. Lineage (NCBI taxonomy): Eukaryota > Metazoa > Chordata > Testudines > Testudinidae > Chelonoidis > Chelonoidis abingdonii. The sequence goes on along the minus strand of NC_133784.1, from coordinate 26,266,470 downwards.
TGCCAATTAACCCAGCACTCACTTCTATCCAAAAACTGTATCAAGGTATCAGACTTCATCTACACCAAAAAAAAGTCAGGATTTTAAATCTAATTTAGGTCGCTTTTTAGTGTTTTTTTTGTATAGCAGGACTCAGAGTTATTAAGCTAACTGGCTTTACTAGCAAAAGAGTTTGAAACAGTGCCCATAAATGTTTCTAAAATGAAACCTTCCTAAATGTTTGGGGTTTTTTTTGACACACTATGTAGCATGTACAGAATATTTAGTGGTGTAGTATAAAGGTTTTACAGACAGACATTTGTTTGGGATGGCTTGCATAATTCACTCCTGGCTTCACTATTTTTGAGTTATGTCACTATCTCAAACTCATGATAAACCTTTTACGCTCTCACCTGTCCTATGTCGTATGACCAAGGTTTTCCAAGAATGGCTAATGATTTGGGGTGCTTAAATTGGAAGCTTAAAGGGGCTTGATAATTAGAAGACAGGTGCTCAGCACCAGGGGCGGCTCTAGCTTTTTTGGCCACCCCAAGCACAGTAGGCAGGCTGCCTTTAGCGGTGCGCTTGTGGGAGGTCCCCAGTCCCGCGGATTTGGCAGCATGCCTGCGGGAGGTCCACCGGACCCGCGGATATGGCGGCACTTCGGCAGTGGGTACGCCGAAGCTGCGGGACTGGCGGACCTCCCACAGGCATGCCATCAAAGGTTGCCTCACTGCCACCCTCGCAGGGACAGGCAGGGCGCTCCCCGTGGCTTGCCGCCCTAGGCACGCGCTTGGAACCCTGGTGCCTGGAGCCGCCACTGCTCAGCACTTCCTGACGATCTGGCCCCTTGGAATCTCAAGTTAGGAACTCAAAATCATTAACCTCTCTTGGAAAATACTAGTGACTTCTAAAAATCTAGATCTGCCTGCCTGTGTGTATAAAATACAGAATATGAGAGAGAGCGCACTCTGAACTCAGTGTTAACAGCATAGCTTTCAATGGCTTCACTTCACACAGGACAAGGATATTTCATTTTCTTCATCTTTCACTTCTTGTTATAGTGATCCTGTGAAGTTGGGAGACATACTAAATACAAAGCAAGAAAGAAAATATAGGAAACTTTGATTGCTTTGAAAGTTAGACACATTAGGCATGGATTTCATTTACACTGCTGTGATAACTATGTCACCCAGCCTTGGCACAAAGTTAATAAAGAGAACCTCATTTATTTCTTCTCTTCTCTTCTTTCACTTTGGTTTTTTACTTTTGCTGTCCTTTTTCTATCCTCCTTAAGTTTAATTTCTCCATTGATTTTAATTAAGATTTCTTTAGGCTCCAACTTGCCAAGGTTGGTGTTTTTCTTGAGTGAATACTTGACAATTTTGACCTTAATATATTTCCTCAGATCTCAATCTGTACAATGAGGGTAATACCATCTTGGCTCATAAGGGTGGTGTAAAGATAAATTCATATGTTTGAAGAACTTGTCACCAGAGTATCTGAGTATCATAGAAAAACCCATACGTAAATGAATTCTGATTCTATGCAGGGCTTAAAGAGTATGCAATAAATACCATAGGGACCACACATTGAATAATAAGGATAAAAATATTGACTAGCTATTCATTCAGTGAGTGCTGTCCTTCTGGTGCTCTATATGTACTAGGGTCCCTGGAAAAACATGGTCATCATGTAATTTAAAGACTATCATAATGCATGTGCTCAAAAGGATGAAATAAGATTGCATAGGCAACCTTAGTTCTAGTATTTCCTAGGGTTTGTGTGCTTGACTTTGAAAAGTCTTAACTTGACTTTCGATTAACATTACTTTAATTATAAATCAAACAAACTAAACATGGGACATGCCCTTCAATTCAAGTTGTATTGGGAGTCAACATGTGTTTTGATATGGTAATCTAGCCAGATGTTGTCCACATATTAATGGAATGCTAGCTTAATGAGGAGAGAACATTCTCCAGCCAAAGAAAAGCAGCAACTTAGAAACTCCCCTTTCCCTTTCATCCCTGTAACTATGAACATCAAAACTTCATTTAGATGCTAACTTTAAAAAAAACAAGATGTAAAAAACTGCTAACTCTTGCATTTCCTAACTATGTAAGGCTCAAGCAGCCATATGAATGCTGTCTACTCTTGAAGACTGAGTATTTTCCATTCCTTTTTCCTTTTGAAGAGCTCAGTTGTGGCAGTAAGACAAAGCAAGGTGGTAGGTGTGCCACATTAGTGGAATCTCCTGGATGCAGGGTGGATCGATTTTTTTTTTTTTTTTTTTTTTTTTTTTTTTTTTTTTTTTTTTTTTTTTTTTTTTTTTTTTATTTTATTTTATTTTTTTTATTTTTTTTTTTAAACCAAGGCAATTTAAAACACCAGGTGGAAACCATTGATTTAAATAATTGATTTTAATCAACTTTTCCATTTGTACTTTAGTCATTTTCTAAAGAAAAGTACATTCTCATGGGTTGATATAACCATTAAAACAGGTTTCATTACAACTAAATAGAGCCTTTAGGTTAGGTCTGATACATCTCTTACCACCTAGGAGGGTACACTATAAATATATACATTTATTTAGGCAATTATATAGCTTAATATTTTCAGATTCTTATTTGTATATTTTAGTATTTTGGAAAATAATGAAAAACATATTGCTTATTTACTAGATAATTAACTTTTGCTCATGATTGTGTCAAACTGAATTTGGATAGTAACTGGAATTTAATTAAACACACAAAACAGTGTGTTTATTTTTTATTTAAATGTTTAGAGAGATTATAAGTAGTATAGGCCTTAACATATGTTGTATTCAGTTCAGATTTAATTTTTAAAAGGTATATTTTTAAAAAGAAAAACATAATTTTCATAACAAAAAATTCAATTTAAATAAAAAATAGGGCTGTCAAGCGGTTAAAAAAATTAATCGCAATTAATCATGCTGTTAAACAACAATAGAATACCATTTATTTTAAATATTTTTGGATGTTTACTACATTTTCAAATATATTTATTTCAATTACAACACAGAATCAACAGTGTACAGTACTCACTTTATATTTATTTTTATTACAAATATTTGCACTGTAAAAAACAAAATTTCAATTCACCCCATATAAGTACTGCAGTGAAAATCTCTTTTTACATTTGTAAGTTCAACTTTCATGATAATTATGCACAAAAAAACCTGCATTCAAAAATAAAACAATGTAAAACTTTAGAGCCTATAAGTCCATTCAGTCCTACTTCTTGGTCAGCCAATCGCTCAGACAAACAAAGTTGGTTACAATTTGCAGGAGATAATGCTGCCTGCTTCTTGTCTACAATGTCACTGAAAGTGAGAACGGGTGTTTGCATGGCAATTTTGCAGCTGGTGTTGCAAGATATTTATGTGCCAGATGTGCTAAAGATTCATATGTCCCTTCAACCACAATTCCAGAGGACGTGCTTCCATGCTGCCGATGGATTCTGCTTGATAATGATTTAAAGCAGTGCGGACCAACGCATGTTCATTTTCATCATCTGAGTCAGATGCCACCAGCAGAAGGTTGACTTTCTATTTTGGTGGTTTGGATTCTGTAGTTTCTGCATCAGAGAGTTGCTCTTTTAAGACTTCTAAAAGCATGCTTCACACTTTGTCCCTCTCAGATTTTGAAAGGCATTTCACATTCTTAAACCTTTGGGTCGAGTGCTGTAGCTATTTTTAGAAATCTCACATTGGTATCTTCTTTGCATTTTGTCAAATCTGCTGTGAAAGTGTTCGGAAAACGAACATGTGCTGGGTCATCATCTGAGACTGCTATAACATGAAATATATGCCGCATGCAGGTAAAACCGAGCAGGAGACATACAATTCTCCCTCCAAGGAGTACACTCATACATTTAATTGACACATTATTTTTTTGACAAGCATCATCAGCATGGAAGCATGTCCTCTGGAATGGTGGCAGAAGCATGCAAGGGGCATATGAATGTTTAGCATATCTGGCATGTAAATAGCTTGCGGCTACAAAAGTGCCATGCAAACGCCTGTTCTCACTTTTTGGTGACACTGTGAATAAGAAGCAGGCAGCAGTATCTCCCATCAATGTAAAGAAACTTGTTTGTCTTAGCAATTGGCAGTAAGACTGAGTGGATTTGTAAGTGCTACAGTTTTATACTGTTTTGTTTTTGAGTGCAGTTATGTAACTAAAAAAAATCTGCATTTGTAAATTACACTTTCAAGATTAAGAGATTGCACTTCAGTACTTGTATGAGGTGAATTTAGAAATACTATTTCTTTTAGCATTTTTACAGTGCATATATTTGTAATAAAAAATAATATAAAGTGAGCACTGTGCACTTCGTATTCTGTGTTGCAATTGAAATCAATAATGAAAATATAGAAAAACATCCAAAATATTTAATAAATTTCAATCAGTATTCTATTGTTATAAGTGCAATTAATCACGATTAATTTTTTTAATCATGATTAATTTTTTGAGTTAATCGCGTGAGTTAACTGTGATTAATTGACAGCCCTAATAAAAAATGAGATTTTTTTTTTATAATGCATTGATTTTTATCCACCCGGGCTGGTTGGGTTGTGGTGGTGAAAAGAAGCATTGTATTGTGAGTAGAGGGATCATGTATTTGCTGCACCACCCTTTAATAGAATGTAACATATAGGACTGTCATTGCTGTTGGACCTAACTAGTTCTGGTCAAAATTTTATATCACAACTGTTTTTAATGAAAAATTGGTTTTTGACTAAATCAAATTTTTCACGAGAAGTGTGTGCTTTCTGTGAGAAACTTGGACCTTTCACTGAAAAACGGAACACCCGAAAAGTTTGTTTGGAAATGCTGCCATGGTATCTCATAGGACTTGTAGTTAGGATGCCTCATGCTCCCTATCTTCTCTGTGGTCTGGGTTGCACGTTTGCCAGGGACTCCCTAGATGTTCCGTGGTGGCTTGGCAAGAGGGGAAATGGTGTTACATTGTAAAAAGTGACAGAGTCCTGTGGCACCTTATAAACTAACAGAACTATGTGTCCAATGAAGTGGGTATTCACTCACAAAAACTTATGCTCCAATACTTCTGTTAGTCTATAAGGTGCCACAGGATTTTTGTCGCTTTTTACAGATCCAGACTAACACGGCTACCCCTCTGATACTTGTTACATTGTAGGAGATCTAGCTTGGCTCATTTAGGAGACTGGGGCCATGAAGCACAGTGGTGATATTTCTGAATCAAAATTTGGATTTTAAACTGAAAGCTATTCTTCGAGTGCTGGTCCCTATGTGTATTCCACTGTGGGTGCACATACGACCAGAGCCGGAGAATTTTTGAAAATAGTATTGTTGATCCATGCATGTGTCCTCTCTCTCTCTCTCTCTCTCTCTCTCTCTCCTCGTGCCTCGAATTGAGGAGATAAAGGGTGAGGTGGACTGATTGCCTCTCCAATTCCTTCTTACTGGCACATGGACCGGAGTGAAACCATCAGTGTCCAGAGCTTCATCTTTATCCATACATCTGTACAGAATATGTATATTTGTAAATAGTTTTTAGAAATTTTAGTTTATTCAATAGTTTACTTAAGTCTTTATAGCTAGATAGTTTAGCTTCCCTGTCCTTGGGAACCCCCCTTTCCTCCTCCACCATACCCGTTACAGGTACTGGGTTATGCCCAGGATTCCAGGCTTTGCACTTCTTGCCAGTGATTTCCATCAACACTGCCTGTACTGCATCAAGGAAGTCCACATCGCAGCAAGGTGAAGTATCTGCTGTTCATTCCCCAGGCATACCCGAGAGGATCTGGAAATTTACCTTAAGAAGCATCTAATGAAAAAATCCATGAAGCCATAGACATACCAATCATCCTGACTCAGCAAGTAGTGCACCTCCTACTATGAGATCTGACTGTGGAGTAGGTAAGTCTGCACCTACAGATCCCTAAGCAGGGTCTAGTCAGGACAACAAGGAAGATTCTCATAAACATTGAGAGTAAATCCTCCTCCAAATCCACTTCATAGAAGTGGGATTCCTGCCTGCCTAAATCAAGCAGGTCTTCAGGCCCAACCCAAGAGAACTTAGAACATCCGAAGGGCATGACAAGAAAGCCAACAAGTCAAGGGTTCTGACAGTAGTGGACATGATCCAAAGACAATGGTAACTCCAGTACCATCTAAGCATAAAATCCAGGATCTGACTGTACTGCTAAAAAGCAGTCAGTGAGAACCTCTGCTACCAATAATATCGACTCCATCTTGCTTATCTGTGGTACAGACTGGGCAGACAGGATCCCTCATACTCCAGGAAGAACTGAGTCTTATGCTCCTCCTCAGCACATTTTTGTTTTACTGGATCCAGTTCTCTTTCCCCATCAGGCCCTTCCCTCAGGAATAGGGTGACCATATTTCCCTAGGCTAAATATGGGACACCTGGTAAAATGACTCATATTCAAGCGAGTTCAACAGCAATCAATCAGAACTATACAGTATAAACATTCAAATTAACATCAACTTGAGTGAGCCCCTGTTAAAAATACTACATAGTTGGATTCTTTTTATTTACCTTCTTATCTTTAAGGTTTTAAGGTTCACATGGGGAGGGGTGACGCACACACTCCTACCTCCTCACACATACGGGGAGAAGTGACACACACACACTCTCGTACACCTCTCTCACACATGGGGTGGGTGTGACCGACTGACCCAACCCTTCCTGCCCAGGATCTCCACCATCCATGCCTGGCTGGGCCCCTGGCATGGACCCGCCTCTCCCAGTACCAGGGTCACATGCCCCCCCAGATTTCTGGCAGGGTTCACACCATAATGTGGCCAGCAGCAACCTTTTGGCACTGTGCAAGAGTGAAGGGATGGGAGCTGCTTCCAGCCACCAGGAAGGAGGAGAGGGGGAAGTGATGACCTGGCCCTTGTCTTTGCAGAACTCATTTCTCCCCCTACCCACCATTGCAATGTGGCTGGAAGCAGCTTCACTCATCCTGCCTGCATAGTGTCAAAAGGCAGCTAACAGCTCCAGGCTGCTGTTGGCCACCGACATAACCCAGCCAACTCCTGCTACAGCACAGGCAGGAAGGGATTAAGCTCTAAGGATGCATTGTGCACCAGGGTCCAAGGAACCTGACTGCAGCGGCTTCAGCGACCCCAGCCAGAAACATGGCTCAGCAGGGGAGGGTGCCTAGGGGATGGAGCAGCCCTGCATTCCCTGGGGGAAGGATCCAGGATGGGGGAGTATGGGGTGAAGAAGGTGCTAAACCTGCTCAGGGGGCTGGTGAGGAGCCTGTAGGTTCGCACTGGAATAGGCTGGAGATAACATCCTCCACCCGCCACTCCAGAGCTTAGCTCAGGGACAAAGAGGCTTCCCCATGCCAGCACTGTGAGGGGCTTTGGCACATGCAGGGCTTGGCTCCTCCTGGCCAGCGCCCTGGGCCAGAGGATCTTGGGCCTTCCTGGGGCGCTGGCCCAGCCAGAGGCAGTGGGGGAAGGAAGGAACCTGCCAGCCAAGCTGTTGGTGAGCAGAGCGCTCCGACCGGGGGCTGATTCTCCACACAGCACTGGGAGTGGGATGTGCACCCCGGGGGAGATATGGAGGAGAAGCAGGGTTGGAGGGGCAACAGGGGAAAGCAGGGAGAGGACAGTGAGGGGGATCACTTAAAGAGTCAATGGGTGGGCAGTAGAGGCAACACGTAACCCACTGCCACCTGGCGCCTCCCCACACTCACCAGCCACTGCATCTCACAGCGCACAGCCAATGCCAGCTGGAAACAGGACAGGGTCCTGCTGGCCGAGAGTCAGCACACAGTGGGGGCTGCATGATGGACCAGCTGGGGGAGTGGCCAGCCCCGTGTGCTGCATCTTTGCCCTGCCACCAGCCTTGCTCACCCACCCCCATCATTGGCCACTGAACGCTGCCCCCACTCACCGCAGGTGAGTGGGTGGCTGGTGAGAAGGGATCCACCTAGCAGCAAGACCCACCAGTACTAATGGAGTAGGGGGAGACAGAAAATACAGGATAATTTGCTCTTTTTTTAGAAAAAGTCAGGACACCTGCAGGAGGTCTGAAATATGGGACTATCACTTTAAAAACAGGACATCTGGTCACCCTACTCACGCGGGAGATCCTGACTCCACTGAGAGATGTGACATGGAAGAAGTCTGTCTTGCATTCCATCCTCCAATCATGACTTCCCTCCCACAGGATTCTCAGTACCGCTGGTGGATCCAGAACCAGACTTTTCTTCCTCAAAAGACCCTGGGTGATCCAGTGAACTGATATTTCCTTCTTTGAGGTATATCTTCCTGGACAAGGGACGCAGACTAGTTTGGGACAAACGTGCATCTCAACATTTAGCTCCATGACTTCCATATGACCTACTCTATTGGCCATATTGGGGACCGTGGTTATCTGTATCATCCCACAGAATCAGTTCATTCTTCCAGGGAGGCAGTCCATCACCCCCCTGTCCCCCACAACAGGACAACCAGACCTTTATCCTGATCCTACTGAAGTGGAGGAGTATGCACCAGATATAGCAGTTCTGCCAGTACCGGCAAGATTACAGCCTTCTTCTCCTGATGCAGCAATGGCTCTGATGGCTCTGTCCCCTCCTGATGACCATAAGCTTTTGTTATGTAGGATTGCAGAGGAGTTACAGATTTCTCTTGAGGAAGTCCAGGATCCTCAACCTAAGCTCCTGGATATCCTTCAAACCTCTTGTTCCAGCTGTATCACACTTTCTCTTAACAAAGCCATCCTGGAGCCAGCTTGAGCAGTCTGGCATACCCCAGCCAATTGTGCTCCTCCCCCTAAGACAGCAGAGAAACATTATTTTGTGCCAGCTAATGGGGTCATAGGCGCAGACTTCCCCTCTACCCGTGGGGTGCTTGACACCCCCCTGCCCCTGGCCCCGCCCCTGCCCCGGCTCTTCTCCACCTCCTCCCCTGAGCTTGCTGGGTCCCTGATCTTCCCACTCCCTCCCAGAAAGTCCTAGATGCCACCAAACAGCTCTTAGGCGGCGGGGGGGGAGGGGAAGTGCTGGAAGGGAGGGGGAGGAACTGGAATGCAGTGCACTCGGGGGCGGGAAGGAGATGAGGATTGGGGAGCTTGGCTGCTGGTGGGTGCAAAGCACCAGCTAATTTTTCCCCGTGGGTGCTCCAGCCCCAGAGCACCCATGGAGTCAGCACCTATGAATGAGGCGGAATTTCTTTTCTCCCAATTTGTTCCTTTGTCCAGGCTGCCATACAGAGATCTAGGCAGCAACATCCTCAGTCTGCTCCGGCTAACAATGAGGGCAAATGTCTTGACTTATTAGGTAGGAAGCTCTTCTCTTCTACATGGTTAAGTATGACTACCTGAACTATTCCAAATTTTTTGAACTTTACTGACAAGCTCCCACATCAGGACAGAGCTCAATTTCAGGCTCTCAGAAGACAGCAAGGTGATTGATTGCCAGGACCACTCTTCAATCAGTGGTAGATGCAGCAGACACATCCTCGAGGGAATGTGCAGTGAATCATGCCTTCACCATTCAGGGTTTTCTAGGGAGGTCCAGAACACCATGGAAGAGCTACCATTTAGTTAAACTTATCTGTTCAACCAAAAGACAGATGAGTCTTTACACCCTGAAAGACTCTAGAGCTACCCCCCACTTCCTGGGAATATATAACACCTGCCCCAAAAAGAAAATTCCATAGGCAGTCATACACCAAGGCTACACCAGCGACTCACTAGTTCTAACACCAGTGACCTTCTAAGCCACTCTGTAAGAGGGAAAGGACTCAGAAGTCCCATTTCCTGCACCTTCTGTAGCTGTAACATCATCACAACCAAAGCTCACTAAGCCTTATTTTTGATGGGAGCTCAAGAACTGCAACGCAGTAATGCCAGCACATGTCAATCCCTATACAGCCTTTGGGGGTAGTCTAGCACTTTTCCCACACCTGGAGTGCAATAGCAATGGACAAGTGCATGCTAAATATCATCCCTTCTGGCTATGTGATCAAGTTAAATCTCTGTCCCCTCCAAAAAATCTATTCACACCCCCTTTCAGGGGCCAGTCTCATAACGAGATTCTTAAACAAAGAAGTAGATCTCTCTTACAATGAGGTGCAATAGAGTGGGGTACCTTTTGTGTACTACAGGAAGATTTTTTTACTCAACATACTTGATATGTCAAGAGGCCTACAGGTCAACTTTGTCAATGCTTCAACTCTTGTTTTTCTTAGGGATCAGCATAATCTCAGAAAAGTCTATCCTTACTCCAAGCAGATGTTAGGTTTCATCGGCGGGACCCTAAATGCAATCACAGCAAGGGCTTATCTGCTCTTCTGTTGGGTTGGGGAGCTCACTTGGACAACTGCACAGTTCAGGGCACTTGCAGATCTCGAGAGTCCGGGATGCACATCAATAGGTTGGAATACAGGCTGTCTGAAAGGATTGCAAGACCTTTTTCTCTTTCATTAAAGGTCACTGTACCATCATAACCAAATGGAGAGACAATATGAGACAATATGACAACTGTCTTTTATGTCAATAAAAGCAAGACCCATCATCCTGTGACTAGATGTGGTTATTCTATGGAACTGGTGCGTCAGCAATCAAATCACTCTGTTGGCAGTTTACCTTCCAGTGAGCCAGAACATGCTTGTGAATCTCCTCAGCAGGCATTTCAGTATTGACCACAAGTGGGACTTACATGACTTTCTAGTGAACAATGTTTTTACCATAGGAAGGACCCCCACAAGTCAACTGTTTGCCTCTCAGATGTATGGAAAATGCAGTATATTCTGCTCCAGAAGAGCCCTAGGATAACACTCTTGGGTGAGGCTCTACCTTATTCTACGGTCAGACTAAACTATGCCTTCCTTCCATTACCATTCCTGTCTCAAGTCTTAGGGAAAATTTGTCAGGACAGACTGCAAGCCATCCTTATTCTCCCAGATTGGCCCGGGCAATTTTGGCTCCTGAGCCTCCTACATGTCATATTGACCTCCAATCATCAGTCAGACCTTTTCGGATCTCCTAACCCAGGGCAAGTGCAGACTCAAACATCCCAACCCCCAACCATTCCATCTGGTTTTTGGATGGGCATCAACCTTAGAATGGTCACATTATGAAGGTATACAAAGCATCCTTACCGATAGTAGAAAGGAATCCACTAGAAGATGTTATTTAGCTAAGTTGAGTCATTTCTCTGTCCGTGTGCAGCAAAGACTTATTGCCTCCAAAGCTGCAGATACTCCTTTTATTTTGGATTATTGTCTTTCTTTGAAAAGAGCAGATCTATCTAGGGCCACCTGGCAGCAATTAGTGCATACCAACCATCTTCACCTTCACATGGTTTTTCAACCTTTGCTCATCTGTTGACTAGCAATTTCTGGAAAAAAACTAATCAAAATCTTTCTGCCAGTAAAAAAGCCTACTCCTCAATGGGACTTAAATCTTGTTATTTCTGGGCTCACTAAGCCTCCCTTCAAACCATTAGCTCCATGTTCCACGTCTCTCCTATCCATGAAGGTTTCATTCCTGGTAGCCATCACATCAGCCAAGAGAGTAGGTGAGCTGGGAAAGCTGATGGCAAATCCTCCTTACGCCATATTCTATAAAGACAAGATTTCATTGCGTCTGCACCATAAACTCACCTTAAAGTAGTTTCAGTTTGTCACCTGAAACAGTCGATTCAATCACTGGGGTTCATTCCAAAATCACACTCATCCTCAGAAGAAAGCAGGCTTCATTCCCTCAATGTACTATGGGTTTTAGCTTTTTACCTGCAAAGAACAACAACAATCAGAAAATCTCCCAGACTATGTATCACTATAGCAGAAAGAGTTGGGGGTCATGCTATTGTGATACAATATACTACATGTTCACACCCTACATGCTATTGTAATAATGTTTGTACAAGGTATGCCTTGTGATGTATCATTTAAGAAGTCATAACTTGCTGATCAATAATATCATGGCAAAATGCACATAGCAACATTATATGTAAAGTTATGAACATAAGCTGACCTCATGACTGAAGTATGTTTCCCAGATAAGTCTGGGGACAGGTTAAACCGGTTCCTAAAACACAAAGGGTATGCTGACGCTTCAGCCAGGTGTCAACAAGACTGATAGACTATTACCTGTTAGGCGGCCATTCTTTGGAAAGGAAAGGGGCAGGGACAAAAATCTACATTTTAGCAAAGGTACAGCATGGAGTTTCCTTTTTTCACCAGGCTGAGTCACCTTGCTCCCAGCTGGAAATTCTTCTCAAAGTGGGGACAGGACTGTAAAAAGAAGGGACAGACACTCTAAGGCACCCTCCTCTCTCTTCCTGTCTCTTGTACTGCACCTAAGACAACAAAGGAAAACAGCCGTTGGAGTCGGGATGGGTGGGGGGAGGATCCTGACCTGAAAGTTTGGTCAGTAATCTGCTGGAGAATGTGGTGAGAAAGCTTGCTTTGCAACTAGGATAGTTTAAGTAGATATAGGTATATATTTTATCTTTATTTTTCTTGTAACCATTTCTGACCTCTATGCCTCATTACTTATACTCACTTAAAATCTGTCTTTTTGTCATTAATAAACTTGTTTTACTCTTTTATCTAATCCAGTGTGTTAAATTGGAGTGTCTTGGTACGCTATGTAAGGGAATAAGCTGATATATTATTCCCTTAAAGGACTAACAGGCTTGATATATTTGTGCTGTCCAGAAAGGGCTGGCCAGTAGAGGACATACATTTCTAGAGGAAGATCTGGGACTGGGGTCACCCTGCAGTATAACCAGAGCGGTAAGAGCCAAGGTGTAGCTGGCTGACTGCAGCACATGCACAGACATAGCTGTGAGTGATTTATATGCTGGAGGTTGTTTGTAAGCAGTTCAGGTTGGAGGTTACAGTATCAAGGCATTGTAAAATGTATCCTAGGTTACATGGTAGGGGTGACACAGCTACTCATTAATCTGCATTGTGTCCTGATATGTCACAGCTATATCGCCTAAAGAATCTCAAAATGGATCTTGGACTGTCTTTTGCTCTGCTATCTGGTAGCTAATCTCCCTCCCCCACAAGGGCTCATTCCATGAGAGCACAAGCAACATCTCTGTCATTGTTTCAAGAAGTACCTCTATTTGATAGTTGCAAAGCAGCTATTTGGAGTTTAATTCACATGTTTGTAAGGCATTCTGCTTTAGTCCAGAATGGTGGTGCTTCATTTGGCTCTGCCATCTGCATCCTCACACCATCCTTCTGCTTGAGTGCTGCTTGTCAGCCACTCAGTGGTATACATTTAGGGACCAGCACTCAAAGAAGACAAGAAAGTTACTTACCTTATAGTACCTGGAAGTTCTTCAAGATGTATGGTCCCTTGCTGTGTCCCACTACCAGCCCTCCCTCTCCTCCTCTTCAGATAATCTTTTGATTTGTGGTTCAAGAGAAACTGGGGAGGCAGTTGCTCCACTCCACCCTTTATCTCCTCAGTTGGAGGCATAAGGAGAGTGAGAATGCATGTGAAGACCAGGGAACGCTGCTTTCAAAAATTCGCTGGCTCTGGACACACGAAGTGCACGCGTACCCACAGTGGAATACAGATAATGGCCACATGTTGTCTCAGAAAACCTCCAGTTCTATAAGGTAAGTAACTTTCTCTCATTGGCAGAAAATGTTCAGTTCTGCTTTAGACTCCTTTTGTTAAAAATATCTCTGGGAAATTGATAATTTTTATTTTTTGAGGTTTACTTTTCCAAATTTTCCAGGGGGGAAAGTCCACTTTTACGTCTACACGACGCGTGAAAATCGATTTTAGATACGCAATTTCAGCTACGAGAATAGCGTAGCTGAAATCGATTATCTAAAATCGATCTACTCACCCGTCTTCACCGCGCGGGATCGATGTGCGCGGCTCGCCATGTCGATTCCGGAACTCCGTTGGTTTTGGTGGAGTTCCGGAATCGATGTAAGCGCGCTCAGGGATCGATATATCGCGTCTAGATGAGACGCGATATATCGATCCCCAAGCAATCGATTGTAACGCGCCGATACGGCGCGTCGTATAGACGTGGCCTAACACTAGCTCTAAACTCTACCTTTTTCAACTTCCTTGTGTGATTTTTAGTTCCACAGCATTAGGGTAACCTTTGAGTTAATAGAACTGAGCTGGTATTTTTCCTTTGCTTTTTGTTCTGATCCCCTCTGCTTCTGATAGGGAGCTCATTTAATGCCCCCAAAAGTACTGATTCTCTTTCCAGCTTAAATTAACAGCTGTTTTAATTAAATGACTGAGCTGTAATTAAAGCTGCCACTTGTTATCCTCATGTCATTTCAGTGGTTGCTGACATGAAACAGGCATGAATTTTATTACTGTGAATTTACAAACTGGAGAAATCTTCCACCTCAGAGCATATTGCTACACATCAGTCAAAATCAACACTGAGTGTGAAACAGCCTTTTCATGTATGGCTTATTAATTATTTCTTTAAATGTACTTGTAGACTTAGTTAAATCAGAAATGGGCATTGGGCTTTATTCACATCATGCAATACATCAGAGTTTTCAGTAAAGATATACCAGGCATTGTTTGCAACATATTTTTGCTTCTATTGAACTTTTCATGCAAGAGTTTTAAGGTTCTTTCTGTATTTAAGGGAGTTCTTTCACCAGGTACTGAATTGCAGCTACCTCTGTAATAGAATACAGCAACCATTTACAAAATGGTGTAAAATGACATACCTAAGGGTATTGTCTTCCAGAGAAGTTACATCTAGGCAAGTGTTACAGCTTCAAACACTTTCAGGTTTCTGATCCTGTAGATGCTAATTGGCTACACTCGAAACTCCAAAGCGCTGCTGCGGGAGCGCTCCTGCGGCAGCGCTTTGAAGCGCGAGTGTGATCGCGATGCCAGCGCTGGGAGAGTGCTCTCCCAGCGCTGCATGTACTCCACCTCCCCGTGGGGATTAGCTTGCAGCGCTGGGAGCTGCGCTCCCAGTGCTGGAGCACTGTTTACAGTTTGCAGCGCTGTAACTTGCTGCGCTCAGGGGTGTGTTTTTTCAAACCCCTGAGGGAGAAAATTGCAGCGCTGTAAAGCGCCAGTGTAGCCAAGGCCTATATAAGAATCTAGATGTATTAACATGACTGCAAGGTAGCAAAATGCACCAAAGTTCATTCTGCCTTTAGGCAATTGAGATACTCATCACTGTTGTCTTAGGAGGCTGTTGTGCACCTTCTCCTTTACATAAGGCTATTCATGGCTTTCTAGGCAAAGATAATCAGTTGCCTTAAAGGTTTCTAAAATTGTGTATGCAGGGAAGGGGGAAAAGGCCTGAATGAGATGCCCAGATGTACCTGAAAGTAAATCAGTGTGTTAGACACAGACTTTCTCACCACCATTTTCATGCACTTGCTTGCAGATTAGTTGGTGACACTGTCTCAGCTGAGCCTGTGTCTTGGTTCATTAAATTCGGTCATTTGCCTGTGCAGTCCACTGGCATTCTATTATCCTCTTGGAGGCAAGTGAACCTCTTCATTGCCAGGATAGGATTGGTCCCTTTAAGCAGACTGACATGGCTGGAAGGAACTGCGGTCTTAATTTAGTACTAAACCAGTTTGGCACTTCCATCCCATTTTAAAAATGAATCTAGCTTTCAGATAGAGATGGGCCTGATCCTAAATCCAGACATCAACATGGTCTCATCCTCCAAATTTTTGAAGAATCCAGCTTAAACTTTGCAGCTTGCTGTACTATCCAGAACAGGTTAAAGCTACACATCCTCAGATCTAAGCATTTCACCCACCCCACGCTTCGTCACAGCTTGTATCCAGATCCCAACTTTGCAGATCAGAGGCCCATCACTCTTTTTAGCATTAACACACATGAATGCCAAAGCTTTGTGTAGGAAGACTGTACACTCCCATCTTCGCAGATTAATGATATGTCTACTACATTTGACTTGTAGACTCCCAGCCTCAAGCATTCGAAAATCATGGGTCAGTCCCACAAAATCATGAGAATAGGTTAAAACTGAGATTAACAATAATAAATTTAGGGTTATTTTTACTAGGCCTTGGAACCTCTAAGGGTGCACTTGGATTGTGTTTTCAAGCTTTCCTCTGCAATCATGAGGGCTAGAAACATCTTTTAAAAATCAGAATTCACAAACATGGTTCTAGGCTCCAGGGTTTGAAGAACAACATCATATATCAGGACACGTGCAATAAAATTATGAGAGTTGGCAACACTGCATTCCCACGTAAGAAGGCTGATAATTGGGCACTATATTCCTTGCTATCACATGTCCATTTGAGACTTTATATGCAGAGTAAGAGTGGATGCTACAGCAATTTCGTGTAATCATTTTTAGGATACTTTTGTGATGGGCTCTTGCAGCTAGAGAATTGCAGACAGGCTGAATGTTTAACCCCTGAAGACTGATTATTTCTTATGGAAGGTCAAAGACAGCTGTAGTGATAGGTGCCTGCAAAGTCCCCAACAATGGCCCTGGTTCTGTTCCTCCTTATATTGGTAAAGTTCACCCACTTTCTTGGAGTTTCTCCTGTATATTGGAGTAAATGAGATCAGAATCAAGTGTAGTATCTCTGTTGTGATTTGGAAGAATCTTTCATGTTCAGTAAGCTGCTGTTCTCAAACTTCATCTTGAATAGCTCTCATAAGGACAACGCTATCTCATAAAATTAAAACCTGTACAGTCAATTAGTGAGGTTTTGGGTTAGTAATTGATAGTTTTGATAGACATTTTGTCTGATTTCCTCAGAGAAAAAAAACCAATCTAACATTGTTTTAATAGCTTTGTTCTAGGAAAGCCCTGAAAGAAATATTAAAACATGTTTTAATGTATGCTGCACTAGCCAATGAGGGCCAAGTAGGTCAGAATTTTCAAAAGAGCTCAGATTAGACTTTCAGAAGATCCCAGCACATGGAATATTAAATTCTGTTGAAAAATCTACCTCGAGTTATGGGTGCTGAGCACTTCAGAATCTGAGATCTTATTTATTTAGATTTAAAATATAAGAATTCTATCCAAGTCTCTAGGTGCCTTAACATTAACACTATAAAATCCCAGATGTTTTAAATTAGTCATTTCACAGGACTTGGACTGCTAGCTAGACACCTAGAGAAATGTCTCTCCATCCCCTTATTACACGAAGCACACCTTTACCCTCTCTATACACCCAGGACCGGCGCCAGGGTTTCTGGCGCCCTAGGCGCCGGGCCATTTCACCGCCCCGCGCACGGGTCTTGCGGCTCCGGTGGACCTGCCGCAGGCATGCCTGCAGCAGGTCCACCGGAGCAGCGGGACCAGCGGACTGTCCGCAGAAATGCCTGCAGCAGGTCCACCGGAGCCGCGGGACCAGTGGACCGTCCACAGGTACGACTGCGGCAACTCCACCAGAGCCGCCTGCCGCCCCCCACTGGCAAAATGCCGCCCCCCCCATAATGCTGGCGCCCTAGGTGACTGCCTAAGTCGCCTAAATGAAAGCGTCGGCCCTGTATACACCCTATGAAAGGGATGTCTTTTGTAGCATAACCAGAATGTCACCAAATTCAGACTTTTTCAGATGAAGGCACAGAGCAAGTTCTAGACTTGCGGAGACCTCACAGAGAGAATCCTGCCAGCCAATTCCCCCTTTCTTATAATGAGAATACATCTTTTGAAAGTCTAGCTATGCTGCTCATCTTTATTATTATTAATGCTTTTTGCGTATGTAAATAGAAGATAGGTATTGTGTTTGACTGGCATGTTATATACTTTGTGCATTCACTGATGACATCTTGTCTCTAGTGACAAATCATAGCTGCATGCACATACTAAGAACAATATACAGTATGGCCCATCGTTTGGAAACTGCAGACTAGTAGCATCTGTGCAGGATCCAGTCTACAGATGCAAAAAATGTGCTGTTCAATATTAAGCTCTATTTTACTTATCAAATCAAAGGCAGATAGGAAGGCATGTGTCAGCAAATTTATCTGGTTTGTTTCGGTACTAACCAATATTTTTGTGAAGTGCCAAGTGATTCCAGAAGCTTTAAAAATAGCAGTAGACTAAAATAAGCTAAACTGTTAATCAAAGGAAGTCTTAGACATTCACCCATATTTTCTAATTGACAAGAGGGCTAAAATTCAGACAATGTCATGCAAAAAGTTGAAAGGCACTACATTTGGAGCAAGTTTTTATTTAATGAAAAGTATTCTTAACTGTTAAATGTGTGATTCTTGTGATAAGATGCTCTTAGAGGTTGACAGTATTACATTAGCCATTGTTTCTAATAACCTACATTGCTTTCTTTGCTCATTGAACCATTGGCCAGCATACGTCTGTTCTCTCATCTTTCAGTTTTTGAAGAGGAAATCTAAGTGAACTATTGCTGGAAAGAAGTGAGTACCTCTTTAAGAGAAGGGCAGGATGGGAACCTTGTCCCACAAGAGTGGGAAATACACAACAGTGTATTACCAGAACAGTTCCATTTATTTCTTCTTCTACTAGTACAGTTATCTGAATAAAGTAAAAAAGACCAAGTTCTAGATATTTCAGTGCAGTCAAAAAAACAAAATTCTGGAGATGTGCTCTGCACCAAATGTTCTCATTTTGTGTATGTTGGTATTAACAGACTGCTTTATTCTCCCCATCCCCCTCCTGCCAGAACAGACACACACCTCAAATCTGTGAATCTATGCTGAGTTCTGGCACTCTGCTGACTCCATGTCAGTCCTTCTGTACTACAACATTTTAGATATCTAGTGGAATACAGAGATTGGGTATGTTTAGGATTTTTAACTCCCAATCACATTCTTTCTGAGAATCAGGTCTGTGACATTGCATTCTATATGATTTTATGAAAGTATGCTGATGAGTATGAATATAATGTAACTGGAATATGCTTCATGCAAAAGGTCTCTTGTAAGGTAGCATTACAATGCTTATAATCTACTGAGTGTGGTCATCCTATTTGTATAAATGTACCACTCTTGTATCTGAAACTAGAAATATGAAATATACCTCTGAGAGCCTATTGTAATTATGCAAAGTGTGGGCCATTAATGATGGTCTGGAATCTTGATGGCTCCCATCAACCAGGACAACTGACTGCAGATGGCACTGTTTTACTTGTAAGTCTTCCTGTATACGTGGGTGCTGGCAAGTGGGTAATGAGGTCTTACAGTGACATGTGATCATGTCATCTGAACTGGAATCCATCTTTAATCTGGTGATTTTCCATTGAGAAGGAGGGGGTGGAAACCCAGAGAGGGACAAAGGATTCCCGGTGTAAGGAGGCGCCCTGGCTCCCCGCCGCGCCTGAGGGGGATGAGCCAGAGCAGGCACCTCCGTGGGCGGAGCCAATGCCACCTGTCCCCGCCCCCCAGAAGTCAACGGGCGAGACAGGAAGTATAAAAGCCCGGCCCCAGAGCTCAGTTGCAGCCCGGCCGCCGAAGAGGGCAGACGCTGAGGCCCAAGCTCCCACTGGACCCAACCTGCCCTGTGCCCGGTATCCGGAGGAGCGCTGGCCAGACCTGCCTCGGGCCCGATACCCGGAGGACCCCCAGCCTGACCTGCCCTGCGCTCGCTACCCGGAGGAGTGCTGGCCGGACCTGCTTCGTGCCCAGTACCCGGAGGACCCCCAACCTGCCCTGCCCTGCACTTGCTATCCAGAGGAGCCGTCGGAGTGTCCTGCCTCCCAGCATCCAGAGGAACCCATGGTCTGGGACCCCCTGAACTACGCCAGCGGAGGCCAGTACAGGGAGAGGGGAGAACTGGAAGTAGCCCGGGGGTAGCCGACCCCAGTCTGGCTCCTGGGCACTGTGAACCCATGTCAGTGTGTTGCGGCCTGGATTCCCCACTGACTGCAGCAAACCCTTGTTGCTGCTAGGGCCCCGGGCTGGGACGCAGTGGAGTGGGAGGGCCTGCGTCCCCCCTGCCACCCGTCCAAGGGTGGCAGATTCCCCCTCTCCCGGACCTGAGGAGACTCTCTGTAGAGACTCACTGCTTGTACTGTGTTCGTTTGCTGCCCCGCCCTGACCAAGGGCTTGGGCTAGAGACTGTGTTTGCTCAGCCCCTGAGCTGAGCCTGAACCGTTTGCTGCCCCGCCCTGACCGAGGGCTTGGACTAGAGACTGTGTTTGCTCAGCCCCTGAGCTGAGCCTGAACCGTTTGCTGCCCCGCCCTGACCGAGGGCTTGGACTAGAGACTGTGTTTGCTCAGCCCCTGAGCTGAGCCTGAACTGTTTGCTGCCCCGCCCTGACCTAGGGCTTGGGCTAGAGACTGTGTTTGCTCAGCCCCTGAGCTGAGCCTGAACCATTTGCCGCCCGCCCTGCCCAAGGGCCAGGTGTAGACGCGGACTGCTGTGTGCAAGGAGGCGCCCTGGCTCCCCGCCGCGCCTGAGGGGGACGAGACCCAGCCTGATCGGCTTACACCTGCCTTATGCAGAAGGTATATAAGTGGGTGGAATAGAACAAAGTGAGAGAGCCATCATAAGAAATCCCCTAGCTACCAACTGAGCTGGAACGAGGGCTGTACCAGGGGAAAGGACTGTGCCCAGACTAGGAAGGGCATCAAGTCTGTGAAAGAAACTTATTGAAACATCTCTGAGGGTGAGATTTTATCTGTATTCAGTTTTATTACTGTATTAGGCTTAGATTTGCGTGCTTTATTTTATTTTACTTGGTAATTCACTTTGTTCTGTCTGTCACTACTTGGAACCACTTAAATCCTACTTTCTGTATTTAATAAAACCACTTTTTACTTATTAATTAACTCAGAGTATGTATTAATACCTGGGGGGGGGGAACAGCTGTGCATATCTCTCTCTCAGTCTTATAGAGGGCAAACAATTTATGAGTTTACCCTGTATAAGCTTTATATAAGGTAAAACAAATTTATTGGGGGTTTGGACCCCAATGGGAGCTGGATATCTGAGTGTTAAAGACAGGAACACTTCTGTCAGCTGCTTTCAGTTGAGTCTGCAGCTCTGGGGTACGTGCTTCAGACCCTGGGTCTGTGTTGGAGCAGATTGGCATGTCTGGCACAACAAGACAAGGTGCTGGAGTCCCAAGTTGGAAGGGAAAGCAGGGGCAGAAGTAGTCTTGGCACATCAGTTAGCAGTTCCCAAGGGGTTTCTGTGATCCAACCTGTCACAGGGTCCCTTTAAGGTGTCTGAAGTTAGGCATCCACAAAAAGCAAAGGCACCCAAAAACACTAGTCATTTCAAAAATAATTAGCAAAATTTACTCTAACACTTTTCTTATGGTCGGATATGGAATTGCTATGCATAAGATGGGTCTTGTCTTCTGAAGTGTGTAGCACTGGTCTCTGGAAAATCTTATATTGAATCAGAATTTTTTTTTTGCCTTATAGTGAATGTTTTTGCTGGGAGTAGAATGAGAACCAAAGAACAGTGAGGAACCATCAAAAAAATTCAGGTAAGCATATAAGTTTTGGGGAGCCCATAGAAATATCTGTGAAGAGAATTGCTGAGTAATAGAAAATGCCAACTTCCAGAAGAT
This sequence comes from Chelonoidis abingdonii, assembly GCF_003597395.2. Lineage (NCBI taxonomy): Eukaryota > Metazoa > Chordata > Testudines > Testudinidae > Chelonoidis > Chelonoidis abingdonii. The sequence goes on along the minus strand of NC_133784.1, from coordinate 26,244,976 downwards.
TGGGTATAACACTTAACATTCTGCTTCTGTTCCATACCACAGAAAAATGCATATGCATCATTTAAGGTATATCAGTAATCTAAATTCTAGTTGTCCTTATGCAGTCCCTGTTTTGTCCAAGAAGATGGAAACATGCAATTCAATTATTAACAACGATGCTGTTTCCTATTTATCCGTGTTGAATTTATTTAGAGGGTGCAGCGTACTGCAGCTGACTGCCTTGGCTTTGCTTTGTTGATGTATTGGCTCATGATATGCCTTCTGGACACCTAGAAAAAATGTGTGCCAGAACATGACAGACGGCTGAGCACAGGAAGCAAAGAATATCACATCCAGTAAATCTGCTGGTGACTCTTATATACAGCAGGCAGAGCAATTATCCAAGTGGGAATTTGGGCAGACAGCAAAGCTAATATACTTACTTTTCAGTAAGTGCCAACAGGTCTATAATGTCCACAAGGCCTTGGCTTTAAATCACATCTGAAAGACAGCACCTTCAACAGCACAGCATCTCCAATCACCCTCCTCAGAGCATCAAATGATTACATAAAATAATGATCCATCATTAAAGTTCACATATTTAAACACACATTTTGTGAAGAAATTAAGGTTCCTCTAGCAACTGTAATTTGCCCATATTGCATAGATATAGTAAGCATACATTTTAACACTAATAAAGGTGTGCATTTAGCAGATCAAATGTATGTGAGGCACTGCAAGATAGAAAACGGTAGCTGACAGTGAGTGAGCTGCAGAGATTGGGCTGTCACATCAAGGGCGGAACCAATACTTAGAAGGAAAATAGTGAAGTAACATTTTGCCACCCAGGTGGATAACTTAGAATGATGTTCAGTTTCTGGTCACCATGCCTTAGGCACACTCCTGATGTGCAAGGAACTCCAGGGTGGATCTGCTATGACAGGCATATTATCAATGTGATCACACATATTTCAGTGGTCACAGTGAGAAAGGGGGAAAGGAAAAAGGAGATTACAGTTAAAAATGCTAGTACCAGAGTTCCATTCTAGCTGGGAAGTGATGCCCATTAGGGTAGAATAGTATCTGAAACATACAGACAGCTACTTGACAGAACAACTAAGCACCCCAGCATAGTCACATGCATACACATGGATTGCTAACTGAAAAAGAAAAATCCCCTTTTTCTCATATGTAAAAATATGGCTGGCAAACAATGAATAACTTAAACAAAACCAGACTTTCTTCCTTCTTTTAATTTGCTTCCCAGGGCCCAGTTTGTGGGAGAATGAAAACAGCTGTTCATATATTCAGAATGATTAGTATATACTTTGCAAGTGCTTAGCCCACTTCTCTTGGCAAGATTTTGTTTTACTAGAAAACAGTCTTTCATAGCCTCTCTAAGACAGGCTGTGCCAGCACTCTTGCTCTTTTTCTAGAGGGTTTAGCTCTGCTACAACCACTTACACTTGAATGGAACTCATCATATGAGGTATTAACACACACAAGTGGTTCTTCCCACCCCACAATGTTAATGAAAATCGCTTCAGTTCAATCATTTCTGAATGGTAAGGAAGGATTTGGGGAGGGGTCAACGCAGCTAGAAAGAAAGTAAGTAGTGGTGGGCCAGAACTGCAGTTCTGAACTACAAACACCCCAAGGCTCAGGCTTGTTCACAGAAATCAAAGATTTTGTTTGGTCTGTTATATTAACGAAGGCCAGCTGGGGAAAAAACTTAGATGCATGTAGGTTTGAATTTTGAATGCCTTCCTTAAAAGTTTGTGGTATTCACATATGATTGGCCCCATCTCTTAAAACCTCCCAAACATTTACCTCAAACCAACTGAGTCTTTGAGGTTTGAAGTTCAGTGCCACTATATTATTTTGTCATTTTAATGTGTCCTTGAAGTTCCAGGGTCTGTCTTGGTCCCAGGCTAAATCAGAAATATCCAAATGTCTCACATTTCATAATACTTTCACCCTGATCAGAAGCAGGAAGTATTGCAAGCATCATGGATATGCATGTACTCCCAAGGATTTCTAGTTCAGTCTGATAAACTCCAAAGCTTTGGATAACTCAATAAGTAGTCTGAACTGTTCAGGCTCTTGGCCTTGTGAGGTGTGCTAGTTAAGAAGTAGATTGTCTGTCTGATTTGACTGGTCTGAGGAAGCATGCCTTGGCCCTTTATCATCACTGTCATCATCAAGACAAATCTCAACAGTATGTAGCCCTTGGCCCTGTACACATCCAAAAAAATCTCAATTGTGAAAATAAAATCTGTTGTTTGGAGTGTTGTGTTAAATGGGTTGGTCCCAGGATATTAAAGTGACAAGGTGGATGAGATGTATCTTTTATTGGACCAACTTCTGTTGGTAAAAAAGCCAACTTTCACCATAAAATCCAGTAATTCATCTTGTGGTAGAGGCAAAGCTCAATCATCATACAAGCCTTACTTCCCAAATTTTGTAGGGATATCACCATTACACTGTCTGTTCCATTCCTCCCCTAACACCAGATGATGCTTGCCAGAAGCTGCTTGTAGTAAGCCTGGGTCAGTGTTAGTGTTTCATAGGTCCAAAATACTTCATGATTCAGATATGCATTATTTCTTGGAAACAAAAACAACAAGGAGTCTGGTGGCACCTTAAAGACTAACAGATTTATTTAAGCATAAGCATTTGTGGGTAAAAAACCTCACTTCTTCAAATGCATGGAGTGAAAATTATAAATGCAGGCATTATACAGTGACACATGAAGAGAAGGGAGTTACCTCACAAGGGGTAACCTCCATCTGTAATTTTCACTCCATGCATCTGAAGAAGTGAGGTTTTTTTACCCACAAATGCTTATGCTTAAATAAATCTGTTAGTCTTTAAGGTGCCACCAGACTCCTTGTTGTTTTTGTGGATACAGACTAACATGGCTACCTCCTGTTATTTTTTGGTGCACTCTATCCCATTAGGCTGAATAAACCTTGTATAACTTAAACCTACTATACTGATATCTAAAGGGTATATAATTGCCTGTTGTGACAAAGTGGCTTTCCTCTTAAGGATTGGAGGCCTGCGGCCAGCCGACCTTTATTACTAAGGAGGCACATCTGAGTAGGAATCACCTGATTCCCCTATAAGAGCAGCAGGAAGAAATGGGGCTGCTGATTCTGCACAGAGAAAGAGGGAGTTCTCAGGGAGTACAGAAGCTGCCTAGAGCAAGCAGCCTCTAATGAAGAAGCTTGGGTCTTAAGACAGAATGAAATTCAGAGGCTGCTGTGAGTGAGTAGGCTCCAGAAGAGAAACCTGAGGACTGAGACAACAGGTAGGAAAGGTCTGGGAAAATAGATGGAATTGAAAACTTTATTGTGAATATCTGTTAATTTAGTAAAGCCAGAACCAAAGAAGGGATGGGAATGGACAAATGTTTTTTTTAGTTTAAGACAACCCTGAAGGGGGAAATTGATGCTGACTGCCTGTAGCATCGCCCCAGGCCATGAGTGGCTGCCTTCTGAGCATACCATCTGGTGACACCAATCAACATCGGTTGATGGAAAATAGGTCTTGTCAAACTAACTTAATTTTTGTATGTATGTGAGTACAAGTTTGGTTGCTAAAGGTAATAGTGTGTTTAATTTATTTAGACTTCTGTAAGGCATTTGAGCAGGTACCACATTTGGATTAAAATTTAAACAATACAAAATTAACATGGCACACATTAAACAAATTAAAAACTGGCTGATAAGTCTTAATGTAATTGTAAATGAGGAATCATCGAGCAGGTATGTTTCTGCTGCGATCCTTCAAGGCTTGGTTCTTAGCTCTTTGCTATTCAAATCTTTTTTTATCAAAAAAGTAAAACATAAAATCATCACTGATAAAATTTGCAGACAGCACAAAAATTAGGGGAGTGTTTAAATAATGAAAACAGGTCACTGAAACAGTGATCTGGATTCCATGGTAAACTGGGCACAAGCAAATGACATGTTTTAATATGGACATATGTAAATATATACATCTAGGAACAAAGAATGTAGGATGGGGGACTCTATCATGGGAAGCAGTGATTCTGAAAGAGACTTGGGGGGTCAGCTGAACATGAGTTCCCAGTGCGGTTCTTAGATAGATACATAAATAGGGGAATCTTGAGTAGGAATAGAGAGGTTGTTTTTACCTCTATATTTGGCACTAGTGTGCATACTATATTCAGCTCTGATGTCCACAATTCAATAAGGATGTTGCTAAATTGGAGAAGGCTCAAAGAAGAGCTGCAAGACGGATTAAAGGGTTGGAAGGCATGCCCTATAGAGAGAAACTGAAGGCAGTCTATTTAGTTTAACAAAGAGAAGGTTGAGTGGTGACTTGATCAGTCTGTAAATACTGTACCTACATGGAGCACCAATATTTGATGATGGATTCTTCAGTTTAGTAGACAAAGATTGAACATGATCCAATAGTTGCAAGCTAAAACTAGACTGGAAATAAGGTCTAAATTTGTAATACTAAGCGTAATTAACCATTGGAATAACTTACCAAGGGTCATGGTAGATTCTCCATCACTGAGAATTTTTAAATCAAGATTGGATATTTTTCTAAAAGACCTGCTGTAGCTCAAACAGGAATTATTTTGTGGAAGTTCTCTAGCCTGTGCTATAAGGAGGGCAGACTAGATGATCATACTACGATTCTTATGCCACCCTATCAATCCTGAATTTGGCTCATGGTGTGCAGTACCCTGATCCCTCTTACTATATGTGCAGCAGTATTTGGGCTTTCTTACTCTATTTAGAGACCTGGGCTAAATCTACTGGATTTAGCCCAGGTCTCTGAAGCATTACAGCTAAAGAGCTTCTCCCAGCTCTCATGGTTCACCTTGGGCAATTCATTTAACATCTGTTTTAAGTCTGTAAAATTAGAATATTTCTTACCTACTACACAGGCATGTTGTGATGATAGATGTCTGTGTGGTGCTCTGAAAACTGGGGGTGGGGGAGTCTGTAAAATATTAAGTACTATTGTCTCGCTGTACCATACAAACATCCTATAGTGGGATATTTCCTCAGTTGGCTTTATTTGGCATAGATTCCACTGATTTAAACAGAGCTCCACTAGTTTGCACAAGCTAAGCATCTGGCTCAGTATATTTTAAAGAGTGACTACCATCTGTCCAGACTAACACGGCTACCCCTCTGATACTTACCATCTATGTCTGCCTTCTCACTATTAAAACTGCACATCATTTCGGTGATGAATCCCAAAAGTACGTGAAGCTTGCCTGGTTTCATTAAAACTCAAAACTCTCATGACAGGTTTACTAAGAAGTTTGTGATTCCTTTAAGCAAACCTGGCCCACCTGATGTTCTCAATGTAAAATAAACTTTACTGAGTTTCACTTGGATGTTTGGAGTTCATTCCAATCAGGAATTTTAGGGCAAAACTCAAGGGTACAAGGGAAGCATTCAGACAAGCCACCTCCAAACTGAAAGCACCAAAACTCATTCAGCTCTGCTTGTACTGATCTTCTTAAGAAGTATTTGCATTAGTTTGCTGAACTTTGTAATTTACCAGCTTAGCAAGGACCTCATGATTGGTGTTTTTTAGGCTAGCATGCCAGTTTATACTTGTAATATCAGCTAAGTCACATCAAACTCAGATTGGTGCAATATTAACTGGAATATTGTGAAGCACTGACAGGATGATTAAAGCAATGCTGTTTCTCACTTGAAAGCTCTTCGCAGCTGCTTTCTCTTAGCTGAATCTTTGTGGCTAGAAGAAGTGACATTAAATGCAGGAAGGGAAGAGCACACCAGCTGCGTAGTTTGATGTTTCGATAATGTTGCCCTTGGATTAACAAATAAACTCACAGATGTGTGTGAACACCAAGCATTATAAAGTTTGGCTACAATTTGTCATTTGAATCCACATTTCAATTCAAATTAGTTTTCCCTGGGTGCTCATTTTGACTGATTTCTTCTTTCTTTCACTAAAAGCTCAGTGAGTACCTTGCATTCCTAAACGCCTATAGCCATACTACTTTGAACTATGATGGGACCAGAACTAATAATTAAGGACATTCCATATGGATCAGTACTTGGACCAGAGACTTAGAAGAAAATCAGGAAACTGTAGAAGTGGTGATGTAACTCAGCAGATACTAGCCATTTTTCTCAATATTGACCTGGGGGGGAGTGCATTTGGTATTAAAGGTTACAATGTTCCAGGAGGTGCCATCTCTAGGATGAGAGAAGAGTGAAGCAGGGTCCTTGCAATGTAGTAACTAGAGGCATGACACTTACGGTTTTTGCTTTTCAAGTATTTGCACACAGAAAAAATGGTAGTCTTTACAAAGTGCCTTATGTTTGACAGTTGAAGGCAAGAATGTGTTAATATAGCACCTTGCAGACCCAAGCACCCCAAATCATTTCACAAACTGTACATCCACATGGATGAGCAGGGTCATCTGTGATGGAGTGCAGCAAATTAACAGCACACAAGTGCTACATGCTGTGGTTTAGAATAAGAACATCACTCTAGCCAATTTAAATTGCAGGATTAATTTTGCTAACTGTTGGAATGAAGCTGGGATATCAACTTTAACACCTTAGTCCCAGTAAAAATCTTTAACTGTGAGTTCTTGGTAACTCAGTTTTAAATCACTTAACATCTTTTTACACTATCCCCTGTCACTCACTGTAAGGGAGACTTGATTCAAGGCTGACTGGGAGACCTACTGCATCACCAACACAACTTCCTTTAGCACCTGAATTCTCCTTGGAATGTTTCCACATCCAGGTAATTACATGGCCAAGTCAGTTCCATATGTGAAATTTGACTGTGTGTACCTCCAAATGTGACACTTCAATCGGTGAACATTTTCTAAACACAAATATATTTATCACTTTTACCTCATATTGAGAACTTTTTGCTCATTTCCATGAATAATATCTCAAATCTATGAAGCAGTAATTCTTCTTTGTGGGCTGCAGTTTGGGGATATTTCTTCTTTCAGTCTTAGGCAAACCCATAAAGAGACTAGTACCTTTCTATTTTTGACCCATCCCAGAAATGTTTAGTAACATATAGCACCATCATTCTTCTGGGATCTCCAGTCTGATTTTGTTATCCCAGATAGCACACTCCCTCAGTTAAATTATGTGGTACTTAAAGAGCCTCTGAAATTTATTTTCTATGATTAATAAAGTAGTAACATGGAGGTATGCACCCTTAAGATTATGGTGATTTCACTCCATTGTTAACCGTTAAAGGCACTTTTTTTTTTACTGGGTTAGTGTCCTTCACTATTTCTGTTGCCAAACTCTCTCATATATAAATTGTATGAACAATAGCTATTTTGTCCTGAGGCTATTTTTGTAACTGAAGCACATCCTCCCAGTTAAGACCTGAATACAGCCTCTTAAATGACTGGTATCTTGAGCTGCAGAGACAGCTTAAGGAACAAGAACTGAAGACAAATGCAACTGTCCATCTAAAATAGCCTCTGCCCTACAACTAACTATAAAATAGGGAAACTTCGAGTAAACCCATAATCTTTTCTCATAACTATAGTAGCTGTGGGCCTTACTTATACTTCCCAGGCAGGCTGAAATTATCTCTATCCAGTGGACTGGAAATAAGTAAAAGTCAGTGTGTTTTGTTTCATTAAGACATGGGATTTCTTCTAGTAGCTGCATATAGATAAAGCCACAGGACTCTGAAGAGATGAAAATCTCTCTCTAATCTACACTCAGCTCCCATTTTGATCAATTCTTTCATGAATCTGGGCTCTGCTTGGTGCAGGGGAGAGAGACCCTGCCTGTGAGCCGGTTATGGAGTTCTGATTCTGCACCAGCCTAACCCAGCATGGTAGAGCAGCATAAGGAAGATCAGGTCAGTAGAGCTCTATTCTGCCATACCCACTGTATAGAAGCCACCTCTCCTGAATTTGCTGGCCATTCATCTCCAGAATCTGGCCCCCTTTCAGCACCCCTGCAGCACATAGGGCAAGATCATATTTGTGGTCCCATTGACTTGGCCCCTAGCAGTAAGAACTGAATTAATTGATATAATGAGAATAGCTTTGCTTAACAACTCAAACAAAGGATACAGGAAAAATATTATCCCCTCCATGATAGCTATGCTGCGATGACCATGGAAACTCCAGTTGAGGACAACAGTATGAACAATTAATTGACTTTAGTCTTGGCTTGGGATTTGAGAATATTATTAGGATTTGAGAATACCACTTTACCATTGAACTGATTAAAAATACCTGTTGAGCTAGATCTCCTTTTACACACTTTACTTTACTGACATGAGTAGTAATACTGTCGCTATACATCCATGCAAGAGGATTACCAGGTTCAATAATCAGAGCTAAATGTGTTTCTCCATTCAATCTTTCATCTGTGCTACAGATGACAGGCTGGTGGGGTAGACCTGAAGAATATAACTTCCAAGGCAAAGAGTAATCAACGTCCTGAATGGCTGTCAGTTCTAACGAGGGTTACACAGAGTGCTGGAGTTGTATAATTGCTGTGTCCTACAATATTGTGAAGACCTATAATGCAGCTTCTAAACAACTGCAGAATCTTACTGAAACCCCTGGGGATTCTCCCTGAGGAATGCAGCATCAGACCCAGAGTACTTAATATGTGATATCAAGTCCTTATGCCCCCAACCTAGTGTACAGTATAGTCTCAATGGCAACTTGATACTACAGTAACACCCTGGGAATGACTAGAAAGAATGAGGTGGAAATCAATGATTTTGGAATTGACACATTAGCACTGGTAATGTAATAAAGCTAATATTCTAGCAACAGGAGCAATCATTTCACACTCTGGAGTGTATAATTTTGATAGATACCAGCTGAGTAAAAAATGCCTTTTTAACACTGTTTCCCTGTTCACAAATCACCTGAACAGAACTCATGGTGGCTTGTTACTTTGAGCTGAAAGTTGGCGGTTATGATTAACTAAGGTAGTGGAGTACGTGTTCAGAGTCTCTGCAGTGCTTTGGAAACTAACTCTCTACTTACAAATAGTTCACTTCTCCAGCCAATAATTTTAAATAGCACAAACAAAAGAATAAAAACAAAAGGGAAGACCTTAGCAGTTTCCCTAAAGTTCTATTCTGGAATGGTTCTTTTCGGTGGTGCAAGTAGAATCCATTTCTTACCGGTATGGGAGGCATGTGACCTCTTCATGTGACTCTGCCCCAGCCCAGGGCCCCCACGTTCTCTCCGTCCCCTCCCCATGATCCACACCCTTTACCTGGGAAGGGCGGTGGGCTCTGTCCTCCTCCTGCTGTGCCTTCGGAACTGCAGCAGTGAAAGGAGCAGAATGTGGGGCCGCAGCTCCTCCATCTGTACAGCAGCAGCCCCGCTGGAGGACAAGGCTGGGGGGGAAGTTCAGCAGTCACGCCAGAGGAGCTGCCAGCATGGGACCTCCCGGTGGCCCCACATTCTGCTCCTTTCCCCTCTGCAGTTCCTAGAGCAGCAGCAGGGAAAGGAGCAGAATGCCAGCAGTTCCTCTGGCAGCTCTTCCACCTGTAGCCACGCCCCCCCAGCCCTGTCCTCTGGCTAGGCTGCTGCTGTACAGGTGGAGGTGATCCTGTGTAGAAAGGCTGTGGGCTGTACAGCTGCACCGGAGGAGCTGCCAGAATGGGAGCCGCCCAGCAGTCCCACATTCTGCTGCTCCTCTTTCCGGTACGCCATACCAGCTATAAATATCTTGCTGGTACAGCATACCAGACCGTACTGCCCTATTTGCACTGTTCGTTCTTTTAGCCAATTGCTAACATGCAGTGCTTTTATTTATTAAGTGGTTTAAGTACAGGATAACTTAAAAATCACTACAAAATATATCAGCGAGAGGTGTAGTTAGTACAATCTTTCCCTGTATGAGTCTTATATGGCCATCATGAGGAGCTTGATGATGGCTTGAGTTTGGCCTGCAGGTAAATATGTACATTTCTCTCTGACTAGCAAGATCCAGGCCTGCCCACCCAAGGCTAGGATTGGCCCAGAGACCTTTCATCCAAACACACTTCTCAAATATTTAGACTTCTATAATAAATCTTCAAAAGAACCAGAGGAAATCAGTGCATTTAATCTACATCTTACATTGTTCGTCACCTGTATAATTTTGATATGAGAAAAATATAAAGGCTAGATATTTAAGCCTGGGGCATGCAAGTGAAATATGCACACAAATGTGCTCTTGCAAAAGCTTTTAAAATTGCATGTGCAAATCAGGTAATTGCACATACGAGAAGTTGGTAAATGTGCATGAAGAATCACAGCAATTGTACAGACATATTAGGTAGTTATTGAAAAATCTGGTGCTCGATGCTTTTTCATAGAAGAGAGAATTTGTTCACAACTACATTTTAAAAGCATAGGCACTTTTAAATCCAAAATCAAGCAGCTTAAGGATTGACAGAAAATCCACTTTCGGTTAAGATTTGTTACAGCAGGGGTTAGGCTACGGTTGTTCTTTGCAGCTGTATTCCCTTCCAGTGAGGATGAGTTATAATTTTAACAGAGTGAACGGCATTTCTGTCCTTGTGGATGTAGCAGATGGAAATTTTGTTTTACATTGACTCGCTGCTGTTCCCTTATGTTCTTTCAGGGCAGTTCTGTACTGATAAGGTCAGCCTCTGAACGTGAGCACTGCAGTGCTCCGCTATGAGAATTCCTCCTGTTAATGTTTCATTTCCACCTGAAACTGCACATGGATTTTCTATAGAATTTCTCTTTGATTGTGTGAACTGAAATAAAATAGGCTGCAGAAATTTCCTAGAAAGTTCTGTCCTAAGTTCATGTCAGCACCAAAAACCTTAACTGTTTTCAGTTCAGCTGCTGGAGACATTTTAAAGAAAGCAACCTTTCCCTGAGCAGCTAAGGGAAGAAGTCTGTTGCTTATAGCACAACACTGGGACTAAGAAGACCTGAATCCTATTCCCTGTTTTTTCTCTACTTTGCTATTTAGTCTTTGACGAATCATTTTGCCTCTTTACCAAAAGTTTCATTCTTTGTGTAATGGGGTTTATACTAACCCAGAAAGGAGTTGGATCTTTGGATGAAAAGATCCATGTTAATGCAAACTATGATTAGACCAACATGAAAAGGATCTTGTTTTGCTTTCTATCATAGCACTGTGCAATTTCATTGCAAATAAAACAAAATTCAACTAGTTTCTTAAGAATTCTTTATAAATATTCCATGTAAAGATCATCTGTTCAAGACGTGTTTTTTTTAAAGTTGGAACAATCAAATGACTATTGAGCATAAAGCATTTCAGATTGGGGCAATAGCAGGAGTTGAATTTTGAATTATTTCTACTGTACCATCACTGGAAATATAAATTACCCACCAATTTCATTTAATCCTGCTTCCTTTCCCTATCCACAGAGGGTCAGACATGCCAGTAGGGATCAGCAATGGTAGGATAAGAGGAATCAAAATCAAGACACTGCAGAGGAACAAACAGCATTTATAGGGTAGTAATGTAAAAGGAGCATTTGGGGATGATAACGAGAACAAGGACTAGAAACCAGTGAAAGTTAGGGTTTCCAAGTGTCCAGTTTCAACAGAACACCAAAAGTGTCTGGTTAATGCAATCAGCCTCTGCCATCTGGAGGTGAGGAAGAGAAGCTGCTCTTGGAGAGATGGAGAGAAGCTTAATCTGAGAAACTGGCTCCTGACTCTGGCGGAGAGGTAGGTACTGGTGCTGCCTGAGGAAGGAATCCTGACAGCATGCAGCATTTGAGGAGCAGGGATGGTGACCAGGCTCACTGTCTATGATGACCCATCCCACCTTCTCAGCTTCCCGGAGCCCTGGCTCTCTCTGGCTCCTTGCTCTGGGGACTGACATACGCCCCACCATGCCCCAGTTGGGCGGGCAGACAGGCAGGCTCAGCATCAGCTCTTCCCAGCCTGGCTCTGCAGGCAGCAGGTGAGTCCCAGGCATGGGGGGGGGAATGAGTGACAGGGAGGCCTGTAGTGTTTTGGTTTTGAAAAATTGGAAAGTTGATGACTTTAGTGAAAGTGAGTAATAGAATAAGGAGGCATTTGGAGTTGAGGAATGAAGAAGCACATGTCTGGGAGCAAAAGAAAACTGAGGCTGGAACCTGGGAAAAGTAATTAAGATTTTTAAAGTTTGCAGTGAGAGAAACCTGTGGGATGGACAGATAAAGAGTCAGTATTAGGAGCTCCATCAGGATTTGAATCACATGTGTCTGCCTGTGCCAAGTATTCTACTCTGCATCCTCTGCTGCTGGAAAACCCAACAGATGGAGAGGCACAGGATAAAAGAGAAGTGGAGGTGCTCAGACCCTCTCTGCCTGCTGCCTGTAGGAAAAGTCCATGTTGCCTCTCACTTTGCATTTTTCACAGAACGATGATATCTAAAGGAGCAGCTTTTCATCAGTATGTACAGAGACTTGCGTTGGTCCTGGTAGGGAGTCTTAGGCCATGTTAGAGAGAGGCAGGCTTGCAACAGGGAGTAGATGGAAGACAGGCCTATAATCAAAGAGGACGCCAGCCGGGAATATACTCACTCATTAGCTTTTCAAAATGAAAAACAACATCCCAAAAGGGCTGCTTAGGGGGAGACCTTTTCTCCTCAGAGAAGCCAGATCTATTTACCTGAGAAGACTTGGTTTGGCTGTTTCTAGTATTAAAACAATCATTACATCAGACTTTGTTTGCTTAAACCAGAACACTCAGCAGGCCAGATTCATTGGTGGCATAACTGCCCTAACAGCAGTGCAGAACTCTGGCAATTAATATGGCCCATTATTTCTACTTCTCCTTTTCCCTTTCTCTTGTCCAATTTTTCCTTCTATGGTTGCAGCTTTTCAAACTCACTAATTTTAATCATCCTATGAAATTGTTTAATTTTAAAGCTATTTCTTTAACATGTTTCTTACATAGTTTTTCTCCCCTAATGGTTTTACTTTTTTCTGTGTTTTCCTCTAGTTTTCACATGGCTCTTTCTTCCACTAACTGATAAGTAATAGCCAACATGGTTTTGTCAAGAACAAATCATGCCAAATCAACCTAATTTCCTCCTTTGACAGAACTACTGGCCTCACAGATAGCAGGGGGATTGAGACGGGGGAAGCAGTAGACATGATTATCTTGATTTTTAGTACACAGTCCCACATGACATTCTCATAAGCAAACTAGGGAAGTGTAGTCTAGATGAAATTACTATAAAGTGGGTGCACTCACTGAGTAACCTACTCAAAAAGTAGTTATCAGTGGGCATCTATCAAACTGGAAGGCCATATCTAGTGGGGTCCTGTGGTGGTCTGTCCTGAGTCAGGTATCATGCACTATTTTCATTAGTGACTCGGATGAAAAGTTGGAGAGTGTGCTTATAAAATATTCCGATAACACTAAGTGGGACGGGGTTACTAGTACTTTGGAGAACAGGGTTAGAATTCAAAATGATCTTGAAAAATTGGCAAATTGGTCTGAATTCAACAAGATGAAATTCTAAAGTGCAAAGTACTACACTAAGGGTTTGTCTTCACTATCAGGATAAATCAACATAAGTTATGCTACTCCGGCTGTGTGAATAATGTGGCTGAACTCGATGCAGCTTAGATCGACTTTCCCTGGTGTCTTCACTGTGCTGCATCAATGGGAGATGCTCTTCAGTCAACTTACATTACTCTTCTCTGAGAGGTGGATACTGGGGTCAACTGGAGAGCACTCTGATGTCAATTTAGTGGGTTTTCACTAGACCCACTAAATCAACCCTTGCAGCATCAATTGCAGCAGCATCAATCTCCCTGTAGTGAAGACAAGCCCTAAGCTTCCTTATGATGAAATGAAATGCACAGCTACGAAATGGGAACTAGCTGGGTAGGCAGTATTATTGCAGAAAAGGATGTGGAGGTTATAGTTGATCACAAATTGACTATGACCCAACAATGTGATGCATTTGCAAAAAAGGCAAATATTCTGGGGTGTATTAACAGGAGTCTTGTACATATTACATGGGAGGTAATTGTTCCTCTTTACTTGACACTGTTAAGGCCTCAGTTGGAGTGTTATGTCCAGTTTTGTGCACCACACTTTAAGAACAATATGGACAAATTGGAGAGGGGTCAGATAAGATTTAGAAAATCTGGCCTACGAGGAAAGTTTAATAAAACTGGGCATGTTTAGTCTTGCAACGAGAACTGAGGGGGTGCTGATAGTAATCTTCAAATGTGTTTAATGGCTGTTATAAAGAGCATGTTGCTCAATTGTTCTCCAAGTTCACTGAAGGTAGGACAAAAAGTAATCTTAATTTTCAGTACAGGAGATTTAGCTTAGCTGTCAGGAAAAAACTTTCTAATTATAAAGATAGTTAAGTCCTGGACTAGGCTATCAATGGAAGTTATTGAATACCCATCATCAGAGGTATTTAAGACCAGGGTGGACAAACACCTGTCATGGTAGTCTAGGGTTCTTTTGTCCTGCCTCAGCTTGAGTGGATGCACTACATGCCCTCTCAAGATCCCTGCAATTCCTACATTTCTAGGATTCTTGCCCTTGTGCTTAACAAAGGCTGGATTCAGCTCCCTTGAGAGCTCACTGGTTTTGCTTCTAGAGGAATCATTGAAGGGCAATCCTTACTTCTCCAGAAGTTGAATGTGCTCCATTCACAGTGCTTCAGGACTAAGGCAGCCTGACACATTCAATATATTTCCCTTAAACATATCCATATAGCTATTTAGAACTCTTCAGATGCTACTGTACTAGGGAACTACCCTTCAGCCTGGCACTGCTGACAGCAGCTGCCTTTGCACAGTTCTCTATTGATCCTTCCCAACATACAGTATGCTATTAAAGGACAGTTTTGTGTGGGATAGATCATAGATAAAATGGATTAAGAAATCAAAGGCCTTTTGTAATACTTATAAACTTTAATTGGAACCTTAATGGGTATGAGTGAGGCATGCAAAGCCCTTCTCTCTGGAAAAGTTTATTTGCAGAGCATTTTTTTAAATGCTACAAAATTTCTAACTGTTTTAAGTATTTACAATGTGTTCAAGTACTGAATTAGTGTCTGAGCAACATGGCTTGCAGCATATACTCCTGCTTTCTACTGTAGGCACCAGTGACAGCCCCAGTAGAGTAGATACTAAGTTATTATAGTGATGTGAGTACCTAGGTAGAAAGATGCTGGAATCTTTCTTGTGTATTGAGAGGGTAGCTCACTGTTCATGGCCACTCACTCCTGAGCACCTTTTGGTTACTTTGTATGCAGAAGCAGGGTTAAGCTGTAGTAGGTGTCCCTATATTAAATAACCAGAATAGCCTTAGATTTCAGAAGGCTTTTCAGAGATTGAAGGTGTGCAGCCCACTGAAGAGCTTGATAGCTGGGTCACTCTGAGCCATGAAACAATCTCCCTTTGAAGACAAAGTTAACGAAGGATTATTGGGTTTATGTACAGCCATCAGAACGCTGAAAGCTGTGGCGCTCACCCATCCTTTATATAGCATTCTTTTTTCAAGGAAGCCTGAACTGTAATAGCAGTTATAAAAAAAGTCAGTCCATTTCAAGTGGGTTTCACGCTAGAGCATTCTTTGTCTCACTACTTTCTCCCTGTGAAATTTGATGCATTCTATATCTTGTTCTGGATTAGTGATTTCTTGCCTCAGTTTGAAGCTTAACTTCACTATTCTAAAGCAAAAGCTGTAAGGTTCTGCCCTATGAGATACTTATATGGGTTTCTACTATACACAATAGCATTACTTTTGCTTCAGCACAACTTTGATTAGGATTCATGGGTGGATGAACCTTTCCGTCCCTTACCTGGTCTTTCCTTGATTTGCTTTCCTAATGTTGTTCTCTGCTAGCACCTCCCTGTTCTTTGCAGTCTTCTCTGTAGGAACAAGGCAAGACTGTATTTACATTTTAAATTTAAAGGATGCCTCTGCTTTTCCCTGTATGTTCAGCAGTTTGTTGTAAAGTGAGACAAAGTAAAATGGGAGGTGGGGGAAGGGAAGAGAGGCTATCAGTCCAGCTCTGGCACATCTACTGCCTTGGAATACTAGCTTACTTTTCTTCTCAACTTCCTGTTTTCAGTGAGGAGAGTAAATTTATAGTGGGTCCACTCTCTGGTGTATATCTCTCTAGAACTGTCAACCCCCTAAACCTGCTAACAATGTAGCCGAGGGAAAGGAGGAGATGGAGCTTCCTCTTCTATCTTTCAGTTTCCATCCATTGTCTCTTGTCTCATATTTAAACTGTAATAATCTTTCTCTCAGACTTCAATTTTAATAAACCACATTACCATCAATCTGACAGGTTCTGTAAATAATGCTGGAGAGATGAATTAGTGGATACAGGACAAGCAGGACAGTGTGAAGCAAGTGACAAATTGCAAAACCATATAATTTTTTTCACAAGCCTCTTGTCTGTCACCAGGATATCACCTCTGTGTGTGTAAATCATATACACATACATCTAATAAGCCATTAAAATGGCTTAAGGTCATTCAGATGTAGACTATAGAAGTGGTATAGCATATACATTGACTAGAGTGAAACAAACTCACAGGGAGAATGTATGAGCCAGCTGATTTAACATGTCAGTATTTGTAAACTATAAATAGATTTTACAAAAGGTATATCTCGGTTTAATTGTGATCAGGAAAAGAAAACCAAAAGCACTTTATTATATAAATACAATAGATTTTATAGACTCAGGATTTATATTGTCTGTTTTAACAATGCAAGTTAGACCACCAAAACAATATTGCAGCTGTAATAGGAAAACTGTCTCAGTCTGGATTTATGCATTTATAAGAATATAGTCAGTTTTCTTACAAGATTCAGCAGTAAATCACTACTTCACTTATTTACCTAGCACTCTCATTATTCCCCTTACCTTCCTGCACAGCTATGGATTATTTTCTATACCTTTAACAGTTCTAAGTTACATGGCAATTGCCACTTTTATTTTATTTAATACAATAGCATCCTTACTTTTGCTTCTGTACATTCGGGAGGTATGCTGCCTGCTGGGGGCTCTTATCCGAAATGTTAGAGGCATTGTTGAGGATTATCCGGCCTTCTGACTACTACCCCATGCTACTCATCCATGTGGGCACAAATGATACTGCGAGGTGTGACGCTGAGCGGATCAAGAGTGACTACAGGGCTCTGGGAGTAC
>NC_133784.1:26207253-26224780 GCF_003597395.2 Chelonoidis abingdonii | reverse complement strand
GCCTAGGGAGGTTGTGGAATCTCCATCTCTGGAGATATTTAAGAGTAGGTTAGATAAACGTCTATCAGGGATGGTCTAGACAGTATTTGGTCCTGCCATGAGAGCAGGGGACTGGACTCGATGATCTCCCGAAGTCCCTTCTAGTCCTAGAGTCTATGAACCTATAAGATGAAGGATTTGTTCAGTATTAGTGTCTGTAAAAGGCTTTTTTTTTTTCTGGTTTCATACTATAGAATCAGTACATTCGGTTCTCAAGGTTTTTTGTTCTCAGTCTAGTTTTCCACACAAGTGGTCCCTCTCTAACCTTGCTTAGGAAGTGGGTCTTATGAGCCGAGTTTTCAAATTGCATGATAACCTCTTATGCATGTGGCCCCAGATTTTCAAACAGGAGCTTAATTAGGTTTTTTAAATAACTGGCCTGTGTTTTTTTTCAAAAGCACTCGATTTATCCAAATGACTTTACTGGGAACTACTGAATGCTCAGCACTTTTGAAAAATCTGGCCAGTTACTTAGAAACCTAAATATGGATTTAGAAGACTAACTTAAAGCTTCTATTTTTGAAAAATGGAACTGCATTTTCCTGTTGCATGTACAAACTGGGTAACTGCCTGTGCTAACTAATCTGTGTTAGCAAGCTTGTTAACAATACACACAAGTGGACCCCCAGCCTGTTTTAACGTTTGGCCCATGAAGCCTAGTATCTAAGTGTGCAGCTTGGTCTGTAATACCGTTTTTGGGGGGATGCAGAAGTTTTTTTTATTAGAAAACTGAGCACTTCATTTTGATTCTCAGATGGTTTTCTCCTGTTCCTCTTCTGGGCAGGAAGTAGCTTTATGTCTCCATGGACAGATTACTGCCATCCTTATTACAATTTTAATAATCACCTTATACCTGTGTCAGCAGGTGACATCTCCCATACTGTGGGTATGTCTACTGAAACTGGGATGTGTGACTGCATCACATGTAAACATATCCATTCTGGCTTTGATCTGATCTATTTGATTTGTATGTGCATCTAGACAGATCAAAGTTAGCTCAACTATGCCTACATGTGCTGTGACTACAACTTCCACTTGCAGTGTAGACATATCCTAAGTCCTCCACGTGATGACTGAGAAAATAATTTGTTACCCACAACAAAGCTTTCACTGAAGTGGATGAGTAAGGCTTAAACATGGTGCAGGTCAACCAACTACATGCCACACTCCTTCATCCATTAGGCTCTTTCTAGCACTTTCAAGAAGTACCATAACTGGGGGTGGAGGACTGTGGTAGGGAGTAGAAGAACGTGGCTGAAGAAAATGTATCTGGGACAGCCCTCTTCTAAGGATGCTGTCTGACCTGGCTGACAGATTTGACTCCATTTCAGAATGCCTTACTGTGCCACTGCAGAATGAGACAATGTTTTGAGTGAGGCTTTGAGCCATTCAGTTTGCCTGCCTGTTTGATATTGCATCCCCAGAGTGTTAACACAAGGCACGCAGGTGGAAGTGCGAGATTATAGTTATGTGCTATTGCATGCTGAGTTTCCCATGTATCACAATTACAGAAACTGCTGTGCTCCGCAATGTTTTTCCAAATCCTGTGTGAAGTTTCACAGTGTCAGGCTTTAATAGCACACAGGGTTGTTTATTTTTAATCTGTAATGGAGTCTAATCGGTGCCCATTTGGCATCTCTATGAAGCTTTGAAAAAATTTCTATTAAATTTCGTTTTATATATTACCTATGCATCTACTGTTCTTTGGTTTTAAGAACATGCTCATGTAGTTTATTTGATGCTGGGTTGGCTGTGCACCATAAAGCACATGTGATCATGTCTAACAAGATTTGGGGGTCATGTATGGGAGAACATACTGTGAAATGAATAGATTATTCAGGAGCTAGGGAACATATCTGAAACATCATATAGATGTTTAATCTAATGTGATGCTAATCACTGCCTAAAACTCTACATATGGAAAAGCTCCTCAGTACTTAGAGCCCTGAGGTAGGGAAGCGAAGACTCTTGTTTTCTATCCCCAGCTCTGCCTCAGCTATGTACAACACTACATAGCAAACAATTTACCATCTCTGCCTTTGTTTATCCCTCTGTAAAATGGATGTAATGTTAACGTTCCTGTGAAGTAGAATAAGCAGTTATGAGGATTGTCAGTAAAACAATTTGGGAATTTTGCATTAGAGACACTGAAGTTCTGAATTATTATATTATTATTATTATTATTATTATTATTATTATTGCTGTTAAGGTTAAGATTTTGTCACTTTTTTTAGTAAAAGTCATGGACAGGTTGCAGGCAATAAACAAAAATGTAATGAAACCCATTCCTATGTGTGACTTTTACTAAAAATAATGGGGAGGGGTTGCTGGAGGGAGGACTGAAGCCTTAGCTGGGGGTGGGGCGTGGAGAGGGAAAGAGCCTGAGCCCTTCTGCTGCGTGTGGAGTGGGGTTCAGCACCTGCACCACAGCAGCTGACAGCTCCGGGGCCCCTGCTGTATCCCCTTACAGCTCTAGGGCTCCTGCCGCATCCCCAGTGGCTCAGAGTTCCAGGGCCCTTGCTGCTTGTGGCAGCTGATAGCTCTGGGATCCCCCCGTGGCACCTCGGAGTTCAAGGGCTTCTGCCGACTGACAGCTCTGGAATCCATGACTTCCTTGATCTCCATGACATAATCTTATCCTTTATTGTATTTTATGATGGAAGTTTACTTCTATTCAGGTTTTTTTACAAAACTGTTTTCTAAGCTACTTTCCTTCTGCACAAGACATAGGCTTTTCCCCTTATATTTAGCTCACTTTAGCACTTTATATTTTAGGACTTCAGCACAAATTTTCACTGAAACAACAATTATCTTTAATTCATAGTTTAGTTGTATTCTGAAACAAAATAATTTAATTAAAATTTATTTCCTTAGTTATTTTAGTGCTTGTTTGTTTGTAGACATACTCTTAAGGCCAAATTATGCCTGCCCTTAACATGGACAAGCCAAGGAGTTACATGTCCCATCGCTCTGCATGGCCACGTTATCTCTCTCCAAACCTTAGGCCTGGGAGTGGGATGGGGAAGAGAGAGGAGACTTTGTATCCAACATTCTTTCCAGATAAAAGACCCTACTCCTCCATTCACCACTGAATGGACCAGCCAACAGGGCATGCTACACCCAGAAATGTGAGGTGAGCAGGGGAGGAAAAGCTACTGTGTCACAATTCCTTCCCAGGATGGTTCCTAGGGCAGCACTGCTGCCCACTGCCCCATAGTCAGGCATTGTGCAATGGCTAAATAGAGTCCTGAAGTGACTAATTGTGAAAGATACTATTGATACTAATCTGACACCAGAGGTATGTAAAGAATTAGAAATAAACTCCCATGAAGGAACAAAACCAGGATACATTACAGTATCAAAGTGTACTTGACTGGTGAAATGTATATATCACATATTGAAATAAACTGTGTGTCACACTGAAATGGATAAATAATCCACTTGGGCAGGGGGAAACTGTACTCACTAGGAAAGTAGCTTAGCTACTGCATCTGACACATTGCCTGTTTAACCAGGTATATTTACTGAACCAGATAATATTGCTTTTTTTCATTCCAATGTCAAATTCTGAATTAGATGTATTATTCATTGCATGTGACAATACAGTATATAACCTAGTGGCTTGGATGCAATATATCACAGCGTTGCACTAAACTGAACTTCACCTGCTAAATCAGTATATCAACTGAGTAATATATATTCCTGTTAAACCAAATATATCATAATAAACTAGATAATATAATAAGGATAACCTGCTATATCCAGAATTGAATGTACTAAATCAAAATTACCAATTACTAATTGAAATTATATCCCTCTACTGTAGCACAATATAAATCAAAGACATTTTCTGTAAAATTCATGCATCATTTGAAAGATTAATCCTCAGGCAACTATAAACGTTTTTCTACTACATTCATTTGGCCAAGCTAGAAAACGGTAATAGCCTTGAGGTTAAATACACAACACAGTATGCTGGAGCTGATATAGCAGTTACTGCTGCATATGTCCCAAGCACTGAACACACTACACCAGCTTCTGAATCATCATGATAGTTAATGTATTATATGCGTTTCAGTGTAGTAGTCTTCCCTGAACCTTAGAACAGAATAGAGGTCATGCATACAACACACTTGGGCATCTCTTATATTGTCCTCTGGGACAGCAATAATATAAAAGTAAAGTGAGCACTTAACACATACAAAACTAAACCTAAGGAAAAGCAAACACAATGACAGACAATAAGAATGAAGAATCTTTGCCCTGAGTAAAAATTATGCTCATTTGAAAGTAATTGAAATGACTGAGAAGCTCCCAGGCTCTGTTTGGGCCCTTTCTTTCCCCCCACTCCCTATTTGCAACCAGATTCACTCTGGGATGCAAAGACTTAAGAGAAGGCCATAAGCTAAGAGGAGCAAGTAGCTTAATTTGAATATTAGGCTCGACTCCACCCACAGGATTGATGTCAAGAAGGGGTCACTTATGTCCTATGGCAGGAGAATAATACTTAGGAAGCCTTGCCTTGACACGGTAGGATTGAGAATGATAGCTCTTTCTCAGTTCTGTTGATCACCCATCTAATGTCTCTCTTGATAGATATGCATATAGCAACTTAATTTAGGGAGAGCTCTCTAGAGACCATTACTCTCTCTAGAATCTCGAAACTCTTTTTTGAATATGCATCAGGAAAATTGCCTGGTGTGTGTTCTGCATAGAAAGGAAATGACGACAGATATCTCCAAAGAGAAAATCTGATATTAAGTTGGGCGGTATCACTCACTGTCTTCTGCAGCAGCTTCACTAATGCTCTTACTACTCAAGGAAAACAAAACCGAGGCTATACAAATGTCTAGTGCTTGCTTTGCATTTTATAAGTAGAGGATTGGGCATCATTCCAAATCAATAAGCTGAGGCAGGGAATGTCACAACAAATAAAGTGGTAATTAGTGTTTTATGTAGAGTGAACTTCTATAATGCCAGGTGTTTATTTACCAGCAACTTTAAGTAACTGATGTATCTTAACACAAATTGATTGTTTTAAAGAAGCTTATTTTCATAGCTAGTTGTGTATTTTTTTAAACTAACACTGTTCTACAAATGAAATAGTTATATATATTCAACACTTGTATTTGAAAGATGTCCATAAGACAAAGCGTTGAAGCATTTGGTAACATGGGGATGAATATTAGCAAGCAGTTAAACCTGATTTTGGTTGCCATTGTTTCTGCCAGGCACATACATAAGTCCAGTTTCTACAGGTCATTACAATCTGTATGTCAAGTCAGTCACGTACTGCCCTACAGCATCTGAGAAGGTGAGTATAGTAGGTATCCCTGAAACACTTTTCTATAAGACAGGACATTTTTTCTTCCCTGTCCTGCATTAAAATTGTATAATATTGCTATCACAGAATGGCTGTCATGTTCTACCCCAGAGGTGGTGGCATTTCAATGATGAGTGACAGCTATATACAGTGTCCAGCCTATGAAGACAACTGAAATCGTTCTAGACAAAAAGTGCTGGGTTAATATATTTTTAATTCCTTATTTACTGTAAAAAGAAAAATGACAGTTATGGTCGTTCTTACCCTTGGGCAATTCTTATGCTCTTGCTATATCTATCTATTCCCTGTCTGTCTTCCAAGGAAAAAGCACTCTGTATATGCAAATTCTTGCTTTTATTACTAGACAATTGCCTGGGTTTTTTTATTCATAAATGTGGAAAAGTAGAAATAAGAGATGGTTGTAAAATCTTTATTGAGGGTTAATCTGAACCCAATTCAGTGAAACTATCATGTATTTAAGTGCTTCACTGAATAGGGATGGACTGTTTGTATTTAAAGATAAGCACATGGTTGACAGCTTTGTTGAATTGGGGCCTATGTGCAGAAGTTCAATATTTTTTAACAGATACCTAGGCCTACAGGCATGCTATCCCAATCCTTACAACCTAGCAGACAGGATCAGAGGGGGGAAAAATTGAGTCCTCCATGATTACTGTTTGCACTTAGTGTCCTGAAGTGTTGGTAGCTGCTAGATATAGCCAGGAACACCTTACTAGCAGGTGAAACTGACCCAATAAGTTTTATTTTCAATTAAATGTTGCATTTTCTTGCAAATCTTATATCTCACACTTCTAACACCAAGAATGGTTTAGGCAAGTTTGAAATAGCTATCCAGTAAATATTTGTAAAATTAAAGCATATTTCAAAATAATAATGGGAATTGATGACCATGGTCAAAAATAGTGAAGTTTCATGATATTGTGTTTTAGTGTGATGCAAAAACTGGTAGTTTAAGCAACTCCAGTACTGCAGCTATATTGTAAGATTCAGCCAGTCACCGAGAAACATCAAATGGTCCTCTGAAACTGCTGCTTCACAAGGGGAAATGAAAATAGTAGTCCTAAATTAAGTAATGGTTGTGTGCTGTTAAACAGCTTTCATGCTTTTTACTAGACCTGGTTTTAGTTCAGTATCCCTTTCTAGATTTGTATTATCTGTGTGTGCACATGCATCTGTTCTACTTCCTAAGAGTGCTTTAAGCTTTACATAGCTTAAGGGGCCATGTCCACAGTTGCTTTCACAAGCATAACATTACTCAGTTGTGTAAATGTGAGCAGGATTGAGCCCAGGCCTAAGGTTTGTAAACCTCTTTGAGATACTCAGCTGCAAGGCGCTACAAAAATCGGAAGTATTGTTTAGTATTAATAATGATGATAAATAGTACTAACCACAGATCTCTCCTGTTGTGACCAGAATGAATGAGATAATGGAATTTAGGTCTTTGTATTCACCTTTCAGCTTGTTGTTATCCTAGAAAAAACAGTAATTGCCAGCAGCTAATAACTGGTGTGCTGCTTCTTTTTAATTAATATCCTAATTATTAAGTGCAGTTATAACCACTTGTAAGAACATACATGCTTTTTAAGACTTCTGTTTATCCTCTCATCCCCACCTCCGCCATACTGACAACTGAGTTGCTCAAGAGAGGACACCGGTAATTTCCCAATGGGAAATGAGTCCTTTTGAGCCTACTGAAATGCTGTATGATTTTCATTGTGTTTGTAAAGTGGTAATCTGCTCTTCCTCTTTGGACTGTTGGCTCATGATAGACTCTGACATTAAAGTCACTAACATTTAAAATTGGGAGGATGAACTATGGGAGCAAAAAGGTCCAGCACCTCAGTAACATTAGAAGCTGTTCAAAGATCTGCCAGCTGTGAGGCAGGCGTATAGCTGAACAATGCAGTCACTGGCTAACTTTTTTTAGGTGAAGAAATGGGGGCATTAAGAAAGCTTCCTATGAAATATTCACTATTACCTGTTTCAGGAGTTGCAAAGCCTTCTTGAGGCATGGCATCCATATAATGAAGGAGTTACTGAATTACCATTTTGGGCCAAATACTCAACTATTATACATAAGCATAGCTTTGGGGAGATCTGGCCCCTGATGTCTAAACTGAATTAAATTAAATACATTTTTGTATCTGTACTAGTTCAGCCAAAACATATGGCACTTTCCATCAGCATGTAGAAGACAGAAGAAAGAGTTTACTTTAATCTGCAAGTAAGATGCATGGGGTTTTTTAACTCATTTCAGAAGCTCTGTGTTTCCGAGCTGTGGGAAGCCAGGATACTTTTGGTAATGCCTGAGGATAGATGCAGTATGTGGGTATTTCAGTATCCACACTTCATTGCTCATGCACATTCCCATGTCTGCTCATACTAATATGGAAGATGCCTAGTTTCTAAAGTGTCATTTCCATTTAAATTCCTGTTTCATAAAAGAAAACTATGGATAAATACTTGCTGAAAACTGTACATCCAATTGATTAACATTAATGGGGCACTGACATTAATTATTCTAGTTCACTGTTACTTTAGAATCTTACTAATTCACACAGATGATAAATGCATTGTAAATGACCAAAGTTTACAAATTAAGTGAACAAGCACAGTGGAAAAAGCAAATGTGCTACAAAGTATAAAACTCAGAAATGGCAATGTACATTAGTAAAAATACTGTTTTTTGTAAAACTAATGAAATTAGCAAGGCTTCACTGCAATATTTGCTGTTAAATGTTTGCAGAAAGGTGCAGATTATAAAATTCTGCTGTTAAGTGAAATGTGAATTAGCAAATTTCTACTGTATTTATTGCCATGTTTTTATAGCACTATCAGAATACATGACACTTCAAACTAATTAGACATTGTTCCTGCCCTGAGGAGCTTAAAACCTAAAGGCCTGATCCTATAAAAGTACTATATATGCAACTTGCAGATTTCAAGTGAAGCTCTGTACACAGAGCATTTTACTCCTGCTGGAATTCTGTGCCTCTGTGCAATGCAGAATTTGCGTAGAATTAATGTTCCCTGTAGAATTTTACATTTTCCTGCAGAATTTGTGATTTCCCCTAGCATTCCCACGTGTGCCTGGCATGGGTGGCTGGGGCTCTCACTGACAGCCCCAGCCACCCAAGGAAGTTAGCGGGAGCATGATTATACTGTGTTCAATAAAATATGCAGAATTTTGCAGCATTTTAAAATATTGCATGCAGAATTTTCAATTTTTTTGGTACAGAATTCCCCCAGGAGTAGCATTTGCAAGATTGAGATTGGGAGGGGAAGGGGTAACACTGGGAAGTGACAAGAGTTTTAACTGAGATGGTGGAGGGGAAACAAACAAGGCAAAGGAAAAAAACTGCTTATGGGAGAGCATTAATGATTGTAAGCCTGATTCTGATCTAATTCACAGAAGATGTACTCTGTGATAGGTATTCTGAATTTACATTGGTTTAAATGAGATCATAATATGGTCCCTCTTATCTTATTCATATGCTGTTAAGTGTGTTTTATTTGCTTGGGGTTTTTTCATATCTTTTTAATTATGGTTGTCAAGTGCAAGTGGAAGCAGGCAATGTAAGACAGAAAGGGCTGGCTCTAGGTTTTTTTGCTGCCCCAAGCAAAAAAAAATTTTGGCTGCCCCTCATCCCAGCGCTGGGCTTCCCCCTTTCCCCCCGACCAGTGACCTCCTCCCACCCTGCTGCCACCCCAGCCCTGGGCTTCCCCCTCCCCCCCACCAATGCCCCCGCCCCCACACGCACACCTCCTGCGGCCCCAACCCTGGGCTCTCCCCCACACATACCTGCGCCCTCCTGCCACTGTAGCCCTGGGTCACTGGTAACTCACTCCCAGGGCAAGTCATTCAGCAGGAATTTTAGATGTGTACAGAACACAGACAGCATTGGTTCCCATATGGTTACAGAGCTGCAGTAAAGTGGAACAATTTTCAGCTTGTGTGATTGGAGGATATCTGGATGCATATTATAAGACTGTCCTATGTCAATGAGGAAAAGTTGAGGTGCCTTTATTATTCTTTTGTTCTACTCTTTCTTTCTATGGGGAATTTGCCAATGCAGTATCACTGTCTTCCTTTTAAACAAACAAAAAAAGGCAATGGCTGTTAAACATAGTAATTCCAGTCCTAATAACCACTGGGAAGCATTTCTTGCTCAATTTTATTCTACTTTTTCTACAGCAAGTTACAGTGGATCAGTATATTTGATTTGGGAGAAATGAAGTAACAGCTGCCCAAACTGAGCTTGAGCACGCCTGAATTTTGAGGTGTTCAAATCTGGAAGGCAGGTGCTGGGGGGGGGGGCGCTGTGGGCTCCGTGGGGAAGCACAGCAGCATGTATGCAGCAGTGTGTCTGGAGCTGCACAGAGCCAAACACGCTGGTCTGAGTGGTACGGTAAGGGGGCTGGGAGGTTGGAGAAGGGGTAGGGGATTCGAGGGGGCAGTCAAGGAACAGGGAATGGGGGGGGCTGGATGGGGTGGAGGTTCGGGGGAGCAGTCAGGGGCAGGGAGGAGGGAGGGTTAGATGGGTCAGAGGTTCGGGTGGGCAGTCGGGACAGGCAGCAGTTGGATAGGCATGGGAGTCCCAGAGGTTTGTCAGGGGACAGGTAGGGGGTAGATTCCTAGGGAGGGAAGCTTGGGGGGGTCTCAGGAGAGGGCAATTGGGGACAAGGAAAAGGGAGGCTTAGATAGGGGTGAGGTTCTGGGGGGCAGTTAGGGGCAGGGGTCCTGGGAGGGGGGTGATCAGGGGACAGGGAGCAAGGGGAGACATGATGGGTTGGGGTTTCTGGGGGGGGCAGTCAGAGGAAGTGGATGGTGGCAGGGTGGGGCTTCCCTCCCCCTGGAGTGTCCTGGTTTTTGAACTTTAAAATATGGTCTCCCTACTATTCACAGTGCAACTCTCCACTCACAGCATACTGCAGCATGAGGTCCCCCCGTTCCTTTCCAGTTGGTAGTGGCCAAGGGAATGCTGGGAAATGTAGTTCTTTCCCTGCTCCAGGGCTGGCTCTATAAGGAGGGAGCTAACCAAGGAACTACAGCTCCCAGAACCCCCTGTTGGTTCTCAGCTCCCATGCCGCCCCTGTGAATGGGCTGCCCCAAGCAGGTGCTTGCTTTGCCTGTGCCTAGAGCTCCCCCTGAAAATGGGGTAGTAATGGGGGAAAGTGACTGACTGATGGGATTTCTGAGGGTACAAGGATTAAGTACACCCTTTGTGTGCTCCTTAGAAAATCTAGCCAAGTATATAGTGGTGGTGTGAAGGAAAGTGTTTTGTTTGTTTTTTTGTTTTGTTTTTTTGCTGTCTGGCCGTTATTAGCTTCCCTAGTATAAACTTGCCCATGTATAAAAACTTTTTCCAGGATGCCTTTGCGTACCTAGCCCTTTAAATTTGTTTGAGACAAGCAGCTGCAGCTATGAAGTGGCCATTTTATAAGGGGCTGCTGCTTGCTTAACTTTCTTCTCTGCCAGCTGCCTTATCTTGGGTTAATGGAGAAGTCTAACAGGTATATATGAATATTTTGTGGTGGTTTTTCCTGGTGTAGCCACATTCATTACAGTTGTTCAAAAGAAACATTTGCCCCCCCAGTATGGAGGTATGGCCTATTTGTGGCCAGAGTTTTTTCAAAAAGAGTACCTTCCTGTGTAAGAATTCCACCCATGACAATGCTGCCCAAGATCAAGGTGATTCAGTGGTTCCTGGCTCCACAATTGCTGGTCACGTAAGTTAGGTCAGTTTGAGTAGTTCTCAGGTAGCAAGCTTTTCACAGAATGGTCACTTCAGGCTTTGACCTTGGTAAACTGATAATCTTGCTCATTCTGGGCAGCACCTGGACCTTTTCTGCCTCCCCACCCCCCTTTTGTAGTGCAGTGGGACAATTTAGTTGGCAAAAGAGTTTTTTGTCAAAGCTAGCTGAAAGAGTTGCATTTCTCTTGCAGGAGTGTTAAAATTAGAGGTAGGCAGGGTACAAATCCAGGCTGAATAGGGGCCTATAGACACCCCTTGACGTTTTCAGTGACCTCTCACACTTGACACTTAACAAGGGCAATTTCCTTTAAGAGGATATGAGCCTTACCTGACAGCCAAATGGATTCTTTGTGGAAAATATTGCCAACAAGAGTAGATGTGACTGTAAGTGCTAAGTATAGTTGAAGCACATAGTGACATTGTGGTAGTCATTATTTAGGATCCTCTTGCTGGTTTAAGTAGACCATCTTTGTTTTTATTTACTACAGTGAAGTCAATGGCCTGACCACCATTTGTAAATATTCAGTTTGGTAATATCATTCAACACCAGGTTCTCTTAGAAATAACTCAGCTAATATGAGCACCATTCAGCTTCCTTTCTTCAGTAGGACAGAAACAGAAGATAGTGCCATGCTTCTCATAACCAGCTTCAAGAATGAACCACGATAACTCCAGTGTAACATGGGCTGTTGGAAAAGTTTCATTAGGAGAATCCTTCCTCTGTATTGGGACCTGTAGCCAGATCAGCAACAATCATGGTCTGAGAGGAAACTGATAATGGGGTTTGGAACTAAAGCTGAGGTGCAGAAGTATAAAACTCACTGTGCCTTTACTTTGGATTGCAAATCTGAAGCTTCACTCTGGTCCTATTACTATGCTAACCCTTCAGTGTCTCTTGGCCTGCCTGTTACATATTCATCCTCAGACCATTTATAATTGTAGCCATTGACTCTCTTGAAAATGTATGGGCATTTTTCACTTCAATTCACTAGTTTCAATGTGATCCAAGCTGGTAGTAACAAGAGCTGGGCAAATGCTTTCAAAATGTGTCATGGATTTTTTTTAATTATTTAAAAAGGAATTGGCTTCAGCCATGCTTAAATTCCTTGTGTGTTCACTACAGCAGGCAGGCAAGGGGGCGTGAGCAGTTGTGGAGGCTGAATTAAATGCAGGTAGCCTCACCAAATCTGATTTTAAGATCCATAGGGAGAGGGTTGAAGAACTATTGTGGTATCTTTCTTCTGCTTCCTTCTAGGCCTAGTTGGATACAGCTTTATCAAACCAGTTTGCTTATCCCTAGATATGGTGGCCATGAAGCGTGATATCTCCTGATACATAAATGGCAATACACTCAGTCTGCACTGGAACCAGCGTACAGCTCTGTGAAAGGAGAGACTGGTAAGGAGCCGATAAACTCTTCAGCATTTCTGGGCAGTTTGATGGCCTGTTCTGGGAGCAGTTTTAGCAATTGCTTTAATAAATGGTACTTGCAACCTTCTATGAGATGTGAACTTTGGGGAATTCATCCATTCCAGGCTTATTGTAGATGGCCTGTTACATTGTAACCATCACTGTAGTAGCCCAATGAGAGGAGAGTATCTTTGCAATTGGAAATGCCAGAAACTTTCATTTTCTAAAGCAAGAAGCTTTGCTGCTCCACAGAATGCAGCATGCCCTGGAAAGGAGCCTGCATATGTGTGATTTCCATGCATGCATTTCTTTTGTCCTTTCTGATGACTAGCACAACAGAGCTCATAAATGTGCAATGTATTGCATCAGGTTTATTCCATTTGAGACTCAGGTGTACATGGACATACAAAAACACAATGGTTATAGCTTAGAATCCAGTTGAATGGGTAATTGTGAAGCAACATAAGTATTTGAAAAGGTAGGGAAGAAAGAATCAAAATGTTCTCATAATGGGGAAATGCATTATTATTTGAACAATTTTCACTGTTGAAGAAAGATGTAAAATAAAAGGGACATAAGAAAAAACATTGTGTTTACATTAAATTGGAAGAAATGACATCAAAACAGCGATGAATGCCAGAAATTTATTTATATACAAAATTGTTATACTCAGATTTGCATATTTACCATAACCTCAATACTAAGAAACATTTAACATTTTTCCTACAATAGTTATATAAGCTGAGGGAAGAGAGGCTGCTGTGAAGACAGCCTTCACTGGGTCTAGAACTGTAGTTGTTAGAGTAGAGAACTAGCAACAGACTTTCTAGAGATGGTTGCTTGAATAAATTAATAAAAATGGGGTAATGCTACCCTGGGATATTTAATTGTTGGTCTTAATGTTTCTAAAAGTGGTTTGAGCTTCTTGGAACAAAAGCACTCTATAGGCATCAAGTACATTATACAGAAAGGTGAATTACCTATGGAATCTTACATTGCCCTGAACTCATGCTTTAAAGATGGATGGATCTGAGCTACCAAATGCAGATCCGAATCCAAACCTTTCCAAAAATTGAAGGCATTCAGAACCAGAATTTTGGGTTATGCCTGCTGCTACTGTTCAGCATGAAACTAGTACAGATTTTGGACATCTCCTGTCTCATAGCTTTCCTTATTGTATTATGAACAAGTGATTCGGTAAAGTTTGATTAGTCTTTGCATAATTGTGTTTCTGTGTATCTGAGTGATACGATTCGCTTACTATGGTTACTGCTCCTGCTCTAGGATCTGTTTAAGTGTTCCAAATGATTTTACCAAAGATGTGATACTTCCAACTTTTCACATAGTTAAAAGTAATTGACACCTGGTGTATAAAAGTTTTATATTTGAAGAAATTAGGTTGTAATTAAGCTAAGTTATTAATAGCTTAATCTAATTCCTATGATTGCATAGGCTACAGAGAAGCTCAGGTAGCTTATGCAGGGTCTTTATAATTGCCACCTTTCCTCTATAGCTAATTTGTAGGCAACAATTCCATTGATTGTAATGACTCAGTGTTATAAGGAAGATGGGATGCCAATATCAAAAAGCTCTCCCTGATAGATTAGTTGGCCAGATGTCATGGATCCTTAAAGATGTGGCTGCATGTTAGCTTGAGCATTGGTGCTTGAAAGGCATTGTGAAGGTACACAGAGCACTGGTTTCCCTAACAGCCCACTAAGCCAGTAAATCCAGTGCTAATTAAGGGCTAAATTCACCAGTATGCTTTGGCTGCTCTGACAAATAACCTCCTGGTGTGCTCTGGCTGTTTTGGTGTACTGGTGAATCTCCCCTTAAGTTTAATTTTTGAATGATACAAGGTTGACCCTACATACTTTTAATGATTTGAAGCTATCCCATGGTAACATTCTGTTCTGATTTCTTGTTTTATACTCATATGACATTTTACATTTTAAAATCTAAGGCAATAACTGTTAAGATTGAGTTAAAGTTTAGGTACTAATAACTTAAGGGCAAAGACGTTATGGGGATGGTTTTAATTAACAGAACACTAAGCATTGTAAACCCAGAGCATTCAGAGTTAAAGAAATCCAAACATGTTAAATTATGGAAATGCACAAGTAAGGCACCCAAACAATGTTAACACCTAAAGAAATGGCCTGATTTCAAAAAAAAAGGTCCTGAAATTCAGCAGAAGCTGTTGAAGTTAATGGGAGCTGTTGGGTGTTCAACTCTTTTGTAAATCAATCCACTTATTTGTTTTGAAAATGGCCTTAGATTAGGGATAGGATAGGCAAATATTATACGCAATCCAGTTAGACTGTCCACAGGAATGAGGTGATAAACGTGGCATGGCTCTCAGATAGTATAGACAAATCTAGTGTGTTTTTTAGAAGCTATGTGAGGATTCTCCCTGTTAATTAATGTGATGGAATGTAGGTGCTCTTTAGTTTATGAATACCGTATGATGACCCGGTTTTGAGATGTTTGCTGTATGAGTATATTGGTTTAGTTTAATAACAGGCTGTAGGGAAAAGCAGGGAGGAAGGAATGGCTTAAAACAAAACACTCCTTGATGAACACTTAACATTTCAGGAGTTGTGCGTTAATTTTTATCTGTGAATATCCAGTCTTCTGGCTCTGGTCCTCTTATAGAACTGGTTTGGACAAGCAGAGGAAAAGTCCAGAAACTAACAAGAACAAAGGAACCAGGACAGATTTAAAAGTACTCTCTCCAGAGGGAAGGCAGTTTGTTGGGGACTTGCTCATGGAAGGTGGCTGAAGGAGCTAGCTCTGCCTAGGCTGCCATGGATATGCCTACACAGCCTGAAGAAGTTAGCCTCTCAGCCCAGATCAACTGACTCACTTTAGTGGGGCTTGTGCTAGTACTTTTAAAACAGCTTTTCAGACTACGCTTGGAAATTACAGGCTCCAAAGCCCTTCCTTGTCTATAGCCTATTAGGATATAGAGCCCGAGATCTGCTGATCTGAGCTGGGAATGGTAGGGATTTAGGTGGATAGACATACATGTTAGACTGTTTTTTGTATTTTTGTATTGGTTCTAAGAAGTCTGTCTGGTCACTGTGTACACCACTTGTCACAGACTCCCAAAGGGAAGAAGTGCAGGTACCAAACCCAGTTGGACTTTCTGGGCAAGCACGGTTGATCTATTAGTTGAAGAATTGTGGGATTCCACTCCAGAAGAGGTAAAGATACAAGGACTAAAACTTAAGGGAGTGAACTCAAAGAGACCAGGAAGGGGACAGAGGGACAGTTAACTCTGCAACCATGACAATTTCCCTTTGGATTTAATATCTTACAGATGTCTTTGCTTTGTATGAGTCCTGTCCTGCATTCCTTGCATACCCAAAGATTCCCATTGTGTTCAAAACTCAGTGCTGTGTGATATACAAGACAGCCACACAATCTACTCTATGAACAAAATATACAGTACAAAGAATTGTATTGTGTGCAAAGGCAAGAGGTCAACACACATTCATAAAATCTATCACAAACATTTTAATACACACTAGTGTTCTTTGACTTCACAGGACTACCAGTTTTGCCACTTTGAGCAGTAGCGCATTTGGGGGCTTTGTAATAGGTCAGTTTCCCATTGGAAAATTACTCTGATGTGGGACATTTTCTTGTCTTTTTATTAATAAAATGTACTGTCATGTAGCCAGGGCCGGTGCAAGGATATTTTGCGCCCTAGGCGAAACTTCCATCTTGCGCCCCCCCCTCCCCCCAAATCACATACGTTATACACAGTCACAAAGTAACATGTTATAATTTAGAATTTGTTTCCACGCTTTAAGTTTAGCAAATTTAGAAACAAGTTCCTCCAAGTCAATGCTGTGAGCAATGTCATGTTCTAGTGACAAGGTAGATAGCCCAACAAGTCTTTGTTGCAACATTGATGTTCGCATATATGTTTTTATCAACTTGAGCTTTGAGAAGCTTCGCTCACCGCTGGCCACAGAAACCGGGAGAGTCAAGAGGATGTGAAGAGCAATAACTATGTTAGGGACACTATCTGTCAGCTTATTTTCCCATATGAAGTTCAATTCATCTTGCGGTGATGAACTTCTTTGGACTCGTCTTGCAATAGCTTGCAATTCACTGCACAAGTCAAAGGCATCAATATCTTTGGATACACTATGTTGCAAAGCTTTCTCTAGATTCAAGCAATGTTTTATTTTGCAAACTGTAAACATCATATATGAAGCCAAATACTGAACTAATTTGCTGCATCAATGTGAATCTTTCTTCAACCGAATGTACTGCTGTGTCAATGACTGCAAAGTAAAACTTCACTTTGAATTTTTCTTTCAGATCATAAATAGGTTCGTCATCTGCTTCATATGTGAACTGCTTCCTCTTCTTTCTAATACGGATTGGATCTGGTTCAAAAAGTGCCAGTACATCCAACTCCTCCGCAAGTTCACCTGCATCTAACAATGTATTCTCAAAGGCTGCGTCACTTTTGCGGCCCACAAGAAACTTTTTGGTTTCTCCAAGTTGATTAATGGCATCACATATATCAAATTCTTTTGCCTGACGTTGTTTGCTAGTTATGCTGATCTCAAACAATGTCATACCACAAAACAAGAGAAACAAGAAACTTGAAACTAGAAATGGTTTTTGTAAGACCCTTTGTGTCAACTTGTGATGTATTGCCAGATGATCCTGTCAGAGTATTGTCTTCATGGATGTCTACCAGAGCATCATAGATGTCACCAATGAAAGCAGAATGGAAAAGCTCCCCCTCCCCCCAAGAAGACCTAAGACATGATGGCTGGATACATAAACAGAAACCTGTCCCTCACAGGCACTACCTCATAACATGCCAATTTTGCTCAGGACAGAACATCATAGAGGAATACTATGCAGTCAGTGGTCTCTACACTGGCCAAGCAACAGCATGACAACTAACCTAACCAGTCCATCCAACTTTTTTGACTGCTTCTTGGGCACT
>NC_133784.1:26199892-26207228 GCF_003597395.2 Chelonoidis abingdonii | reverse complement strand
TGTAAAATACAGCGGACATAAGAAAAAACATTTGTTACATTAAATTGAAGAGAACATACATCAAAACAGCGCGATGAATCCAGAAATTTATTTATATCAAAATTTTATTATACTCAGAATATTGCAATTCTACCATACCGCAATATAAAACATTTAACCATTTTCGTAAACTAGCTTACTAATCAAGCTGAGAAGAGAGGCTGCTGTGAAGACAGCCTTCACTGGTCTAGAACTGTAGGTAAGTTAGGAACTTGAGCAACAAGACTTTCTAGAGCATGGCTTGCCTGAATAAATGATAAAAATGGTTGGGTAATGCTACCCTGTATTTAAATTGTGTCTTATGTTTCAAAAAGTCGCTATTGCGCTTCTGGAACAAAAGCACTCTATAGGCATCAAGTACATTATACAAAAAGGAATTACCTATGGCAATCTTACATGCCTGAACTCGGATGCCCTTTAAGATGGTAGGATCTGAGCTACAAAATGCCAGATCCGAATCCAAAGCCTTTCCAAAAATTGAAGCATGCGGAACCAGAATGTTGGGTTTGTGCGCTGCTGTACTGCTTCAGCATAAACGAGCTACAGCATTGGACTTCTCACTGTCTCTTAGCTTCCTTATTGTATTTATGAACATGATTCGGTAAAGTCAGTGGATTGTCTTTGCATAATTGTTCTGTTATCTGAGTGATACGATTTCGCTTCACCTCATCGTTACTGCTTATCTGGCTCGTGGATCTGTGTAAGTAGTTCCCAAATCTTTTACCATAAGATGTGATACGTCCAACTTTTCACATAGTTAAAAGTAATTGAAACCTGGTTTAAAAGTTTTATATTAAGAAATTAGGTGTAATAAGCTAAGTTATTTAATACTAACTCTACTTCCTATGATGCATAGCTACAGAGAAGCCCTCAGGTAGCTTTATGCAGCGGTCTTAGATATCCTTCCCGTAATAGAACCTAATTGTGGAACAATTCCAGTGATTTGTAGGATGATCAGATTTATAAGAAGTGGTCATGCCAAGAATCAAAAAGCTCTCCTGATAGATTAGTTGGCCACTGTCATGCGATCCTTAAAGATGTGGCTGCATGAGCCTTTGAGCCATTGGTGCTGAAGGCGATTGTGAAGGTACACATCACTGGTTCCCTAACAGCCACCTTAAGCCAGTAATCCTATGCTAATTAAGCGGCTAACTCACCAGTATGCTTCTGCTCTGACAAATAACCTCCTGGTGCCTCTGCCATGTTTTCGATTGTACTGCGGAATAGCCCCTTAAGTTTAATTTATGAATGATACAAGTTACCTAGCACTTTTAATCATTTGAAGCTATCCCATCGGTAACTTCTGTTCTGATGCTGTTTAACTCAGGATATTGACACTTACATTTTAAATCTAAGGCATAACTGTGTAAGATTGGTTAACAGTTTAAGTGTACTAATAACTAAGGCACGACGTATGGGAGGTTTTTATTAACAACACTAGCATTGTAAACCCAGAGCATTCAGAGTTTAAAGAAATCCCCAACATGCTATACTTATGAAATCATGCAAAGTAAGGCACCCAAACAATGTAACACCTAAATGATGATTCAAAAAAAAAGGTCCTGCACAATTCAGCAGAAGCTGATCGAACGTGTAATTGGGCGATGTGTGGGGTTCAATCTTTTGAACATCATCACTTATTTGTTTGAAAATGGCCTTTAGCTTGGATAGATAGGAAATATTTATACGTAATCCAGTCTAGTCTCCACAAGGAATGACGGTATAAACGTGGCAGGCCTCTCATATATGACAAACTAGTGTGTTTTAGAGCTATGTGAGGATTCTCCCTGTTAATCATGTGATGGAATTAGTCTCTTTAGTGTATGAATTTAACCGTATGCAGACCCGGTTTGACATGTTTGACTAGAGATATTGTTTAGTTAATAACAGGCTGTTGGCAAAAGCAGGGAGGAAAATTCGCTTCTAAATAAACACTCTATTGAAATTGCAACACTAACATTTCAGAGTTGTCGTAATTTTTATCTGTGAATATTCCAGTCTTCTGCGCTCTGTCCTCTATATAGAATGGTTTGACAAGCAGAGAAAAGTTCCAGAATAACCAGACAAAGGAACCAGACATATAAATATCTCTCCAGAGGCGAAGCGCAGTGTTGGGTACTTGCTCATGAAGGTGCGAACTAGCTAGCTTTGCGCTAGTCGCATGGATAGCCTACACAGCCGAGAAGTTAGCCTCTCAGCCCAGAACCTGACGTCACTTTAGTGGGGCGTCGCCTAGATTTTAAAACACTTCAGACTACGCTTCAAAATACAGGCCTCTCCGAAGCCCTCCTGTTTATAGCCTATTATATATAGAGCACGAGATCTGCTACTGCGCTGGCGAAATGGTCGATTTAGTGGATAGACATAATGTTTAGACTGATTTTTGTATTTTGTATTGGTTCTAAGAAGTCTGCTCTCACTGTGCGTCACCACTGCACAGCTCGCCAAGGCTAAGAAGTGCAGGTACCAAACCCAGTGGACTGTTTCACTTTCTGGGCAAAACCGACGGTTGATATTAGTTGCAAGAATGTGGATCTCCAACTCTCAGAAGAGTAAAGATACAAGGACTCAAACATTAAGGAGTGTAAAGACCAGGAAGGGACAGATGCACAGTTCAACTCTGCAACCAGATTACAATCACCTTTGGATCTAATATCTTACAGATGTCTGCTTTGATATGCAGTCCTGTCCTGCATTCCTTGCATACCCAAAGTATTCCCATTGTGGTATCAAAATCAGTCTGTTTTATATACAAGACAGCACACAACATCTACTCTATGCAACAAAATATACAGATACAAGAAATGTATTGTGCTGCAAAGCAGGTTCAACACACAGTTTCATAAAATCTATCACAAACATTCTTAATACACTCAGTGTTCTTTGACTTCACATGGATACCATTTTCACTTGAGCAGTGGCGCATTGGGGCTTCCTGAATAGCTCAGATTCCCATTGAAAATTACTCTGAGGTCGACGATGTTCTTGTCTGTTATTAAGTAAAGTACTGCAGCTAGCCAGGCCTGGTGCAAGATATTTGCGCCCTGCCCGAATTCCATCTTGCCCGCCCCCCACCCTCCCAATCACATACGTCAATTAACAGGCAGCAAGAGATAACATGTAAATTATAGAATTGCTGCCGCCGATACGGTTTTTTTTTGGGTTTTTTCTTTTTTTTTTCCTTTCCTTTTTTTATTCAATTTAGTTTCCTCCAATCAATCTGTGAGTTTTTAGTGACAATTTAGTGGTTGTTTTTTGTGTGTTGTTTTTGTCTTTTTTTTTTGTTTCTTTTTTCTCCAACAAGTCTTTGTGCTACATTATGATGTTCGCTCTTATTTATTTTTTATCACTTGCAGCTTTGTCAGAAGTGCTTCGTTCTCTTGTAGCACAGAAACTTCGGTGAGAGTCAATTGATGTGAAAGTTTTTTTATAACTTATTTTCGAGGTTTTATTTTTCCCACCTTATGATGTCCAATTTTTTCTTTTTTTTTTTCTGTTTTTTTAACTTCTTTGGGATTCTCTGCAAATAGAATATATGCAGATTCATCTGCAAGCATTAATGCATCAATATCTTTGGATTTTCTTCTTCCTCTAGTTCAAGTCCAGTAGTTTTTTTAACTTTTTCATTTTATGAAGCCAAATCTGATACTGATTCTGCAGCTATGGTGCTTCTTTCGAATGTATGTTCGTGAAACTTCACTTTTGTAATTTGTCTATTTTAGTTATTCATATTTTAGGCTTTCTCATCTGCGTCATATGTGAATTGTCTTCCTCTTCGGTTGTGTTGATTCGGATGTTCTATTCTTTGTATAGTAGCATCCAACTCTCCGCAATTACTCTGCCATGGATTTTTTGCCGTCATTTTGCGGTCCACAATTAGTTGATTAATGCATATACATATATTCAAATTCTTTGTCGAAGTGTGTTGCCATACGTTACTGTGATCCAAACAAATGTCATACACAACAAGAAAACACAGAAACTTGAAACTAGTATAATGTTTTTTGTAAAACCCTTTGTGTCAAATGTTTTCTCGGTGATGTTGCCAATATCCTGTCAGTATTTGCATTCATGAATGTCTACCAGACATTCATAGATGTCACCAGATGAAAGCAGATGGAAAAGCTCCCTCCCCCCAATAAGGGACTAAGAAGATGCTGGATACAAGTAAACAGAAACTGTCCTCACAGGCGACACCTTATAACCAGTGCAATTTTGCTCAGGACATAAACATCATAGAGCGCAATTACTATGCATTGTCAGTGGGTCTTCTACACTGCCAAGCTAACAGGCCATGATCAACTTAAGCCTAATCAGTCCATCCAACTTTTTTGACCTTCTTGGCCAACTGTGAGGCGTACTTGCCAGACTGAGCCTTGTTGTGCCCGACCAAATACACCTAAATCTACAACTGAGCAAGCTGTGGGCCTAGAGTCGCTAGACTGCTGTCCTGCACCCCAAGTGGAACACAGCCGTGCCTGAGAAGATGAATTCAAACAAATATCCGCTCCTATCTCTATGATTCCCCCAGCACTGTCTTCAGGCAGCTCTTATGGAGTCACCCCGCCGCTTCAGCCGCTTGAGCGCAAAGCACACAGCAGGGCTCCTAAAGTCAGACAAAGTGACCGCGAGGACTCACGGCGCCTTGGCAAGCAAATATGGGGCCCTTCCATAACATCATACTAAGAACTGTATTTGAAAAAATCTAGAAATCATCATAATAAGTTAATATTGAATACTAAACAAATTTAACAATTAAGTGCAAGCTAATACATTTCAAACAATGGCTTAGTTGTGGGTGATGTGATGACTAATTCGTTACAAGACTGGAAGTGGTATGGGCTCTGGTATCAAGGGTGCTAGTAACAAGGCTGTCAGATGTGGAAGTAGTTGGAGGTGGTCCAGCTCAGAGGTGCTGGCTCGGGAGCTGGGGGTCAGCGGCTCCGTTGGGGCGATGGCAGGTGTAGGGCACAGGATCTTTTTTTCTAGTGTCTTTCCAGCTCAGACGGACTGGGCCGAGCTGGGGGTCAGGCGTGGTTGGGGATGGGTCGAGGGAGTTTCCAACTCAGAAGATGACTGGTCAGAGCTGGGGTCAGAGGCTGTGGGAGGCGATTGGGTCAGGGGAGGGCCTGGGTCCATGGGGCAGCTCAGCTTGCAGGCTGCTTTCTCTGCCAGCCGTCCAGGCACAAGGCGGCAGCGAGACACAGGACCGCCATGGACCAAGGGAGCAGAGCACAGGCACCTTGAGGCTACTGTGGAAGAGCATTGCTTACCTTCCCAAGCTAATGAGCGTTGGGTCCTCTTTCTCTCATGCCACCAGACCAGCCGCTAGACGGGAGCCCCCTCGGCTGCACGGGCTGCCGCGGCGGCTCCCTGACCCCGGGGGGCGCCCTGGGCTGCCGGCTGCAGGCAGCTGCTGCCACCGGCAGCTCAGACTACCTATCCAGCAGCGGCCGCTGCAACCATTTAAAAATTTGGGGGGGGCGCCGCTTTTTGGTGCCCCCCAAATCTTGGCGCCCTAGGCAACCGCCTAGTTTGCCTAAATGGTTGCACCGGCCCTGCATGTAGCTAGAAAACAGTTTACTGTGTCCCTTGTGTTTGAAGCATACTGTTAATCTGTACTGCCTGTCATCTATGCTTTGACAATTGATTCTGATCTTCCATCAGTGTAACCCTACTGACTTCATGGAGTAACTTGAGTTACATTGATGTAAATGAAATTTGAATTGGACCCA
This sequence comes from Chelonoidis abingdonii, assembly GCF_003597395.2. Lineage (NCBI taxonomy): Eukaryota > Metazoa > Chordata > Testudines > Testudinidae > Chelonoidis > Chelonoidis abingdonii. Next base: position 26,201,454 of record NC_133784.1, on the reverse strand, counting down.
GTTTCCTTCACTGACCATGTTTCCTTCCATAACTAACTTATTGCTACTTAGTCACACATTTTGTAAAAATTATCCTATCTAAGAGTTTAAGTGGTTTATATTTAAAGCTGTTAATTGTTAGTGAGCAATTTTTACTACTTCCTGCCAATAAAGAGGGCTGTAAACTCTCAAGTGAATGTTTATTCACGCAAGGACGTGGTTTCTTAACCGGGTTTTCCAGTTCAGTCTCTTCTGTTAGTGTGATCCTTTGCTTTCTCTGACACTATTTAAAAAAAGTTAGTTTGTTCCAAGTCGTCTCCATGTGATTAGACTGTTTCTGGCTAATACTACCATCCTGTGCATCTAGATGCATAGACGCTAGAATTAAAGGTGCTGTGGATGCTGCCAGACCCCCTGGCTTGAAGAGGTTTCCATTATATACAGGGTTTACAGTTTGGCTTTCAGCATCCCTACTATAAAAATTGTTCAATCACCCCATCTAGATGTCGTCATAGAAACTGAATAACTGTGGTAGAGGGTATATTGTCTGACAACAGCATAAAAGGAAAACAAATTGTTCTGCAGTGCAGTAATGTAAAGACTATAGTAAGGCATTGGAGTTGGGGGAACAGACAGGGCAGAACAGCAGAAGGGAAAAATCTCTTGAAGAATTAAAAATCAAGCCGGATAGAAGTTGGGGACAGTAGGTCTCAAAGGGAGGTCGTAGCTGAACATCTGCTAACCACAAAGAACACAGAACAAACTAATGGATTTGTAAAGAACAAATCATGTCAAACCAATCTGATGGCTTCCTTTGATAGGATAACGAGTCTTGTGGATAAGGGAGAAGCAGTGGATGTGGTATACCTAGACTTTAGTAAGGCATTTGATATGGTCTTGCATGATATTCTTATCAATAAGCTAGGCAATTAGAACTTAGAGTGGGCTATTATAAGGTGGGTGCATAACTGGCTGGATAATCGTACTCAGGGTAGTTATTAATGGTTTCCAATCCTGCTGGAAAGGTATAACAAGTGGGGTTCCGCAGGGGTCTGTTTTGGGATCGGCTCTGTTCAATATCTTCATCAATGACTTAGATATTGGCATAGAAAGTACACTCATTAAGTTTGCAGATGATATCAAACTGGAAGGGATTTCAACTGCTTTGGAGGACAGGGTCAAAATTCAAAATGATCTGGATAAATGGTCTGAGGTAAACCGGATGAAGTTCAATAAAGACAAATGCAAAGTGCTCCATTTAGGAAGGAACAATCAGTTTCACACATACACAATGGAAAGAGACTGTCTAGGAAGCAGTATGGCAGAAAGGGATCTAGGGGTTATAGTGGACCACAAGCTAACTATGAGTCAGTGTGATACTGTTGCAAAAAAAAGCAAACGTGATTCTGGGATGCATTAACGTGTGTTGTGAGCAAGACACGAGAAGTCATTCTTCCACTCTACTCTGCACTGGTTAGGCCTCAACTGGAGTATTGTGTCCAGTTTTGGGCACCGCATTTCAAGAAAGATGTGGAGAAATTGGAGAGGGTCCAGAGAAGAGCAACAAGAATGATTAAAGGTCT